>NC_041736.1:55378774-55641274 GCF_004115215.2 Ornithorhynchus anatinus
GGATGCTTCTTTTTCATTAAAAGATTTTTGGCCTGTAGAAGGCACACGAAATAAATGCCGTTCCTACCCAGGAAGTTGTGTGTGAGGCTGGTGATTGAAATTAATTATATGTCTTTCCCATTTCTCTTTTAAAGATGGACAGGTGGGACTGCTTTTTGGTCTTAAGTTAGGCAATCAAATTCTGCCAGTTCTTCACAGTCAAACATTAGGCTGTTAGGAGCCCTCCCCCAGCCCTCTTGTCCGGAGACATTCCTTCACAGCCTTACCCTATTTAAAATCAGACCGGCCCCAACCCCGGGTCAATCTGGCCGGCTGCCCGTCCACGCATTTCTGTCTGCCTTTTGAGTGTTTTCAGAAGCCCCTTTAAATTGTGCCTTGGCAGGCCAGATGCGTTCAACTCACCCTAAGACCCGGAGAGAGGGAAGGTTATCAAATTCCCTCCTCTTTGCCAGACACACAGAGCCCGACCAGAGAACTTAGTCCTGAGAGGCAGCTACACAGTTGAAACAGACTAAAATGTTAGAACTTGTAAACGTGTCAAACCATATTTCGGTACGTCTGTGGGGCAGGGCGATGTATAGAGGTTGAAGATCGAAGAACCCCGGAGCTGTCTTCTTGATGGGCCTGCCTTTACACACGTTCTGTTTTTCGAGACAGCAGTACGGGGTGCTAACATCCTTAAAAATGCTGAGACAATCTTAAAACAACCCTCCTTCTCAGTTCTCCTCCAGATAGGAGTGGTGGCAATAGCATTTATTGAGCTGAGCATCCACTGCTGCTTCCTCGCACTGCATTGAGCTGTAAACAGTGTCAGTACTTCATTATACTCTAATTTATTGGCTATATCTACGATTTATTCATTTATATCAATGTCTGTCTTCCCCTCTGGACTGTAAGCTCATTGTGGGTAGGGAATGTGTCTGTTATATCGTTGTACTGTACTCTCCCAGGCACCTAGAACAGTGCTCTGCACACGGTAAGTGCTCAATAAATGCGATCGATTGACTGACTTGAGCTCTTGGGAAGAACAGCAACAAGAAAGTGGCACATTCCCTACCCACATGGTGCTTAGCCTTCACCGGAGGAGACTGAAGTCAAAGTGTGCTAAAAACAGAGTAATCAAAATACTCAGATATACAACTGAATAAATGTACGGCCGTAAATCTGAGGATGCGTATAAATACGTACATAAGTGCTAGAGGTGGCGGATGGCTTTATAAATAATAATTGTGATTTTTAATTGGCTTACTATGTGCCAATCACTGTATTAAGCACTGGGGCAGATAAGATCATCAGGATGCATTTAGGGTGCAGTTTTAAGTAGAATGGAGAGCAGGTATTGAATCCCCATTTTGAAGATGAGGGAACTAAAGCATAGAGAGGCAAAGTGACTTGCCCAAGGTCACACAGCAGGCAGGTGGCACGGCCAGGATCAGAACCTGGGTCCCCTGACTCCCAAGCCCAAGCTCTTTCCACTAGGCCGTGCTGCTTGGGATGCCGGGAATCAGTTAGGGAGACCCTGTTGAAAGAGGTGGACATTCACGAGAGATGGGTGGACCTCCTTCATGTGAAAGCTGAAAGCGAGACCAAAATTCCTGGCCCCTTGCTTGGTACCATCAGTTTTCTCTCACCCAGAATACTGGACCTTCACCATCCCTTGTGTTCTCCACAACCTGTCAGGGGTCACGCCTTTTCCCTCCCTTGTGCCCTCCAGGCACCCTCAAATCTGAGTTGGGGGACCAAAGCCAACAGTCGTTTGATTGCCATCTGTAAATATCTTTTAGTCTGTTGCCGCTATTAGACTGCAAACTCCCGTGGGCAGGGGATGTGTTTTCATTCTGTTGTTCCTTCCCAAGTGTTTATTACAACGGATTGCACCCAACTGGTGCTCAATGACTATCATTACCACTCCCAAGGAAAAGGAGAGAGGACATATCCTGTCTCTTTGGCCCGGTAGAACTCCTCATCCCTGGTCACCTTTTTTTTCCTGGAGGCTTCCGGGCCTTCTGTTTGTCTTCTGAGAGCGATCGGATAACGTTTAACCTAGAACGTGGAGGCAGACGGGAAGTACTGACGGCGCACCGGAAAGCAATGCCCCATCTCCTCTTCCTCCTCCCTTCTCCCCCAAAAAGGAAAAAAATAAAAATTCTAACACCCAAAACTGGCAGAACTGCTCTAGTCAGGAGATAATGCAAAACAGCCTTGCTGGAAATGAGCTGCAAAACACCTTCATTTTCTAGTACAGTGAAACCCTGATAAAATCACAACTGTTAAGGTCATACAGTATATCAGGTGGAATCACAGTCTTTAGAACTCCATTATTAATGCAGACAACCTCACAATCAAAGAGGATAAGAGCACAGTTTCCAGATGCCAGTGATTTGATCCTATCTTATTTGGCTGTTTACATTTAAATAATGTGGCTGTATAAATTTAAATAATATGAACCGCCAACAGATGGATCGTAGTGAAAAAATGTGCCTTCTCTGAGACCCTGAACATACACTACACGGTGCTTTACAATTTATTTGAGCAGAGCTCATATTAAAAAAAAGAAAAAAAAGGAGGGGGGAGTGGGAAACAAAGAACCACATTTCTTCTACCATTATGGAAATAAAAAGGCTACTGCTTCAGTTCGATGCTGTCAGTGCCAAGGAAGCACACAGTTCCCTAACCTTCAGTACAATGTACCCATAAGGTATCAAGCATCAAAGCATATTAAAAGATATTAACTGCATATTTGCTTATGAACAAGATAAAAAGCTGTAGGGCCTCCAGGTTCTCAAGCTGTGAGTGGAACAGCTTTGCAATTTGCCTGCAAAACTGCATTTTGATCTTAATGAATATAAAATGGCTGCCATTAAAAGTAAAACAGATTATTTCAGGTCTTCCAGGGCCCATAGCTCTCTGGCAGTCTTGGAGGGCCACTATGATCTTTCATTAAAATCTCACAGCAGGGCTCCCTCACCAGCAAATCAAGCCTTGCAGTCGAGGAGATTGGCTACATTTAAAAGTAATTTTCAGAAATCTACACAGATTTTCAATTTGGTAATGAAAGCCATAAGAGAACGCGGGCAGCATTTTGTCGAATATTGTTACTAATCCGGCGCCCACATCCGTTAGAAATTAAACTGCCCCGTAACTATCCCGCTGATGGCAGCCTGCCATTTCAGCTCCGTTGTAATCTCCGTTTGTTAATGAGTAGCGTGTGCTAATTGTTGTCAGCGGTCCTGCGACGCATCCCTTTCATAACAACTTAGTTTACCTGCTGAAAGGTGTTCCCTGAGACGGAGGCTCGGGGCCCGGAGCCGGGCACCCGACAAGGTAGCCACCTGCTTGCTCGAAGCACCGCGGAAAGTAGAGTGACGGTGGTCCTATCCCCAGCCTTCTCCGTAGGAATCTTGCAACGCAGTGCCATGAAATGCCCCGCACTGACCTTGCTAAAGCGCTTGGTTAAACTGAGGCAGAACAAAGGACGCCACTCCCCGGAGAGAGAGCCGGAAGGGGAGACGGTACATTCGTTCATTCGATCGTATTTATTGATGGTATCTGTTGAGCGCTTACTATGTGCCAAGCACTGTTCTAAGCACTGGGGTAGATACAAGGTAATCAGGTTGTCCCCTGTGAGGCTCACAGTCTTCATCCTCATTTTACAGATGAGGTAACCGAGGCGCAGAGATGTTAAGTGACTTGCCCTAAGTCACATAGCTGACAGGTGGCGGAGACGGGATCAGAACTCACGACCTCTGACTCCCAGGTCTGGGCTCTTTCCACTAAGCCACGCTGCTTGAGCGCTTAGTGTGTGCAGAAAACTGTATTAAGCACTTGGGAGAGTACAAACTAACAACAAACAGACACATTCCCTGCCCACAAGGACCAGACCAGCATCCAGAGCCAGGGAAGAGCTGACCTTCCAAAGCGGAACCGGCCACTGCCTGGTAAGGACCCCGAACGCTCGCTGTGGGCAGGAAATGTGTCTGACCTCTTGTTATCCTGTCCTCTCCCAGACGTTTAGTACAGTGCTCCGCACACAGTAAGACCGACTGCCTGAAAGGCCAGTCCGGCTCTTCGAACCACGTGTTGACAGGGAAGCGAAAGCTCGACTGGTCCCCGGTGGACTGTGGCATCCTGGAAGCAACACGGGGCCCGGAGGATCCCATTCCCGGGGAAAACCCAGGACACCCGCTCGTTTTAGGTTCGGAAGCAGAGAGCAGCCGTGAGGTGTGAGGCAGGCAGATGTCTGAGCCAATGAAAGCGAAAGCTCTCGGAGAGATACAGAACAACTGTGAATGGAAATATGATTAAATAGCGCATATTTTACATAATGAGGTGGTTGTTGTTTTTTCCCTTGGAATGCTTGAACTGACAAAGCTCTTTTTCCGGGATCCTGGTAAAGGAACCGCCAGATTATAAATCATCAATCCCCCTTGTGGAATTAAGGATTCCCTTCTAAGAGCAGACACCTTTAGGGCAAAACTCTTGCTGGCCCTAGAAGGGAAAGAGCTGCCCGATACTCACTGGATTGGCAAACCATTTCTGCCGGCATACAGAGGTCCTCCATTGAAAACAGCCTCTTGCTGCATCATGGGCCAAGAAGCAATAAGGAGACATACACGCAAGAGCCATGTGAGGATTAGCTCTGGAATTAGGGCAATCGATCACATTTATTAAGGACTTACTGTGTGCGGAGCACCGTTCTAAACACTACACTATAACGGCCACATTCCCTGCCTACAATGAGCTTAGGGTCTAGAAGGGGAGACACACATTAATATAATATAAATGAATCGATATTAATATAATTAACTCGAAATTAATGTCGATATTAATATAAATTACTGATGTGCAATTTAGCTCCCAGGAGCTTCGAGTCTAGAGAACAACCTATCGTTACGAACAGCACGGCTTCACATCCCATTCTCCCGACGCACGGAGAATGAGGGAATTTTCTAGAGCGTTTGGGCAGCGTCAGTTTGGTATACGGGAAGCTGAGGTCTTAATTAGGAGGCCGTACCACAGCACGACTGGAGCGGGAATACCAGTAGACTGTCGAATCAGAAGACACCACTAACGTGCGGGTTTGAACCGAACTTACTCCCTCCCTCTCTGGCCTGTGGAGAGTCGGGGAATGAGGCGCAAACAACCCGATAAGCAATTCTGAATCTTCTCCACCTGTAGTTGCTATTTTAATTGCAGGAGGCATTCATGTACTCTGTTCGATTTTTAAAAAGCCCTAAGTGACACCACGGGAAAATCTGCTGAGTCTTCCTAATCTCAGAAGTCAAGAAGCTTCTTTTTTTCACCTGTCTTTGGTTGTTCTACGATTCCCCAGAGAAGCACTGCACGCGTTTCGACAACTGTATATTGTTAGGGCTCCTCGCTATTGTCACGGCTTACTTGTGGCCAGAGTGATGGTACATTACCAATTCTGCTTCTTAAGTATGGGAATGTAACAGATAATAATATTCATCTAATTACTGAAGTGGGAAAAACAGCATTACAGGTCAGAGAGGGTAATATTATTAGTCTACAGATAATCAAGTTAAACTTTACTAGTTATAACGAATGGTAATTATTTATTTACTTTGTTCTGGTAATATAATCATTATTCTCACTACATCAATGAGACTTCATGAATTTCTACCAAATTTTGTTTTAACGCTACCAGGTAGATGTTTTCATTAAAAGACATCAAATACATACTAAAATGTCTTATAGCTCCTTTGAAGTGACAATTGAAATCTTCAAATATTCCTTTTAAGGTATGCACGCAAAGTCCTTTCGTCCCAGCCCTCTGTCGGAAGGGAATCTATGTACACAATACCCAGAGGACAAAGAAAATATTTTCAGGTTTAAACCAAAGCTAAATTTTCAAATGAAAAGTTGACATTTGCTGTGGAAAATGTTCCATGACTCCATACATGTGTTTATTCATGCTGTAATTTCGCATCTATAATACGCACCCTCTCTCTGAAACACCCAATTCCTATTCGACTTCAATAAAAGCTTATACCCCGCAGTCTTAGACTCATTTGGAATTTATCAGATGTTCGGTTGAGAAAAACGTTCATGACCATTTATATAAAATTCTTCATTTATTAAAAACAGGGCCTCAAAATGGATTAATTCCCGCTATAACATGACTTCTGAAACAATACTACTAATGTACAAGGAGGCATATTCTCATACACATATTGACACATGTAATGACATCAGCGGTATTTATTGGGAGTTTACTGTATGCAGAGCACTGTATTAAGCGCTTGGGAGAATATACTACAACAGAGCTGGTAGACCCATTCCCTGCCTACAATAAGCTTACAGTCTAGAGGGGGAGACAGACATTAAAATTAATTATGGATCCATCCATAAGTACTGTGGGGCTGAGGGTGAGGTGATTATCAAGTGGTCTGTCATTAAAAAAGCTTTGTCCTCCCATTAAAGTAATTTTGTCATTTTAGCTCTTGATTCAGAGAATATAATTAATTGTTTAATTTTCCATCCAGAATCCTCAATGTATTTCCTTTCGCAAAGCCGACTCAGTAAGAGAATTGCCATTCCTAGACTAGCTATCGGGCGAAGCAGAGAGCAATGGTTTGGGATACTTGAGAAATATGGGAGGGCTGAAGGATTGGTGCCTACAAATAAATGTGGAGTTTGGGTTTGATGAATTTCTTGGTTCCTTTCTTACCCCCACAATTGACTGATTCGCCTTGTAACCTTTATTATGCTCCTTTCTGACTCCGTTTCGAGATTCTCCTCACGACCCTTCCCACTCACCCCACCCACCTAAAATGTAGACTTTAAGGACTTAGAGTAACAATACCTTGGGATTAGAACGTCAATTCACTGTGTCATTATTTTCATACCGCCTAGCCTCCAGTCCCAAAATTGCATTTCAGAAAACGGATCATTTTCCATCATTCTTTCAGATGCCTCCCTTCCTTCTTAAGCAGTGCCATCGATATACCATTTTGGGGGGCTGATGAGAAGCTAAACTCAACTTCATAAGGAAGATGACAGCTGTTTCTCAGTTAACAAGACACAAATTTGTTTCTCTCACACAAGGGTTGCCAGCTCCTAGAGTTTGAGTCCTAATGCTGCCTGCCGCGCCTCCTCTTTGTAGAGAGATGAGTGATTCGATGCCTGTGCTTGCTTGGAAAGCAAATTCTGGGCACAGAAATTGAAATTCACAAAAAACAATTCCACCCTCAGCTAAATGAAGACATTAGCCCCTCTAAAGATGGATTCTCTCTGGGGAACGTAAAAGGACCAAACTTGGACTCCTATTAAGAAAATCCTCTTACCACACCTGTACAGAATCCTTTCCGGAGTACGGATTTCCTAATTATAAAATATAATAATAATAATGATAATAATTTTGGTATCTGTTACCCGCTTTTATATGCCAAGCACTGTACAGAATCCTTTCTGGAGTACGGATTTCCTAATTATAACAATATCATAATAATGATAATAAGTTCGGTATCTGTTAACCACTTTCACATGCCAAGCACTGTGGTAAGTGACGGGGCAGGTACATGATAATCAGGTCGGGGGCAGTCCCCGCCCTATATGGGGCTCACGGTCTAAAAGGGAGGGAGACGAGATATGGAATCCCCAACGAATAGATGAGGAAACTGAAGCACAGAGAAGCTAAGCCACTTGCCTGTGGTCACACAGTGGGTGAGAATCTTCAGATTCTCTAGTCAGCAGAGCCCTTAGTAAGACTATGTGCTGAAATCATTATGATGGGAATGGAGGTTTTGGCCATGCCCTCTGCTCTGTCTGCTCTGTCAGATGAGTAGAGGAAACAGAAGATCCAAAGAGAATTCAGAAAGCAGGACCTTTAGAACTGGTTAAGGAGGGAACAGTTTGAGGACTCTGGGGTCTTCTCAGCCTTGCATTTCCTCCTTGACTCAGTTATATATTCCAAGCGCTTAGTACAGTGCTCTGGACATAGTAAGCACTCAATAAATACTATTGAATGAATGAATGAATGAATGTACTGGATTGGAAATCAGCAGACTTGGGTTCCGATCTCATTTCCACCACCAGCCTGCAGTGTGACCTTGGGTAAGTCACTTCCCTTCTGCAGGGACCGGGTCTACCAACTCTGCTACATTGTACTGTCCCAACTGCTTAGTACACACAGGAAACACTCAATAAAAACAACTGTTCGATTGATTCTCCGTGCCTCGGTTTCTTCCTTTGTTAAACGGGGATGGAAACTTGTTCTTCCACCTTCTACTCCACCCCGGCCCAAGCCCCCTGCCGCTTAATCTGTGACCTCCATGTGGGAGAGAGACTGCGTCTAATCTGATAATCCTGTAATAACAACAATAATAATAATAATTGTGATATTTTTTCAGAGTTTACTATGTGCCAAGGACATAGTATCTAAGCGCTGAGATACAAGCTAATCGGATTGGACACAACCCCTGTCCCACATGGGTCTCTCAGTCTTAATCTCCATTTTACAGAAGAGGGAACTGTGGAACTTGCCCAAGGTCACAGAGGAGACAACTGGCAGAGATGGAATTAGAACCCAGGTCCTCCTGACTCCCAGGCCTGTGCTCTATCCACCAAGCCACACGGGGCTTAGCACAGTGCTTGGCAAATGCCACAGTGGTTATTGCTATTGCAAGGAATAGCAATATCAGTTGCCGAATTGTCCATTCCAAACAGTACAGTGCTCTGCACACAGTAAGCGCTCAATAAATACTATTGAATGAACAAATGAAGGAAGGAATGCTGGCAATTTACTTCCGAGTTTATCGTTGCATAAAAAGAGAGACCTTCCCCCTTCTGATTCCTTCTGCTTTGCCCCTGTTTTTTTTCTGATCAAGGTGACTTATAAACAGCTGCGGTAAAAATGTGTGGTTTTTTTCCCCTACCAAGAGTATTCTCGATAATGTTTCAGAAAAAGCGGAGAGGCTAAAAGATACGTGACATTCACAGATTTGGCCCCCGCAGCCACAAAAACCACCCTAGCAATTTCTTCATTTGACCAAAATGAATGGTCATCTCAAAAACAAATGTAACTTTGGTATCACTGATTTGGTTGCGACAGCTTAGGGGCTCGAACTTAATAGACTTCCTCTGATAGATTAGGATCGTGGAGTCTGACTGCATCATCCTGTCACAACAGATAGCCAGGTCCAAACCACAGGCGTGGGGCTTGCCCTTGATCCATAACCTTAGAATACAAAATAACTGGCTAAAGAATGTAATAAGCCTCCCAAGGAAATACCTTTGAAGACAGTGCTCATTTGACTTGGTGGGGTCTTTATCAGGAGACAATTAAGCATTCAGAACTGATTGATGATTAAATAAAATGCCTCACAGTAAAAGCGCATTTCTATATTCCAAAGGACCGAGTAAAGCCATGCCTAAGAAGGGATTAGTTACTATCAGATGATATTATGACTGGATTAATGGTGTTTCGCATTCACTATATTTGTAAGAAAAAAAAAAGAGAGTGAGAGAGAGAGAAGACGTTTTAAGGAGGATATAAGTGATTTCTAAAAACCCTAAAAGCTAAGAAATAGGAACCCAACGGATACTCTGCTCTTTATTTATAAAACCTTAATTGGAGGCATTTTTTGACATTGCATACAATGAGGCCTTGCATTTTGTGGAAATTACTTCGCGATTACCTCCACCCGTGAAAACAGGAACGATGGGTGACTTCCATACTGACGTTTTACATTCCGGTGCCAATTTTCAACCATTCTTATTTTCGACAATTGTTTTTGTAATAGATATACTAAAGGTGATCGTTTTATTTTATTGCCAGTCGTCCCTGATGGAAATGTTTTGCCAGATGAAAGTAATTACATGTCTCCATTGCTTTTTGAGCCCGTTCTGTGTGGTGGATCTAAGTAATTCATAGTGTGAAATTCGGGTCCCTGGTTTGGAAAAAATAAATAAAAAAATAAAAACCCTACGGTTTTCTGCCCTGACCTTAATTGCGGAAAGCCCATATAAGTACTGTGCTGCTTTCCCCCTTCTTTATGCTTTGTATCGGCTAAAATTTTCGGGAAAACTCTACCCTCGGTGTAGAAATGTGAAGACCGGAAAAGTGAACGATGGTAGTCACTGTGCACGATAGAGCCTCATGAGAGAAGGATGGATGAGCCATGATTCCGAGCCCAAAAACCTGCTTGGAGGAAGCAGCGTGGCCTAGTATACAGAGCACAGGCCTGGGAGGCAGAAGGTCATGGGTTCTAATCCTGTTCCGCCACTCTTCTGCTGTGTGTCCTTGGGCATATGACTTTACATCTCTCTGCCTCAGTGACCTCAACTGTAAAATGGGGACTGAGACTGTGAGCCCCACATGGGACAGGGACCATGCCCAACCCAATTTGCTTGTATCCACACCAGTGCTTAGTACAGTGCCTGGCACATAGTAAGTACTTAACAACCACAGTTATTATTATTATTATTAGGGACTGCAAACAGCAGAAGTGGTTACATGTAGCTTCTCTTGCACTCTCTCGGTCCCGTCAGTCATCGAGGGGTGCTAAGAGCGAGGAGGTGGGTAGTGGCAAAGTGAATGTGATTTTTAAAAATTAAAGTTCTGGATCCTTTCACGGCTGCAGTGACCGGGGCAGAGTGTCGGTACCCTGGGCTGTAGGGTGGTGGCCTGGCAGGCAGTTACCTAGGTGACCCTTATGTTAGGCATTGTATTGCAAGTGAGAAAAACCGCCCATCTCCACCTTAACCCAGCCATTTAGGGAACTTAAAAGAAGAAAAACCAACTCTCTACCATTAGGAAAATGTCACCTGAAATAAAAAATAAATCCCCCGATTGCAGTAAATCAAATTCCTCAGGGGATGAAAATAATAAAAATAAAATAATAATAATGATAATAAATCAATTTACTGGGTCTTTACTACTACTTGAATAATACTGTTCTTCCAGATCATACATAATGATAATAATGATAATTGTGGTATTTGGTAAGCACCTACTATGTGCCAGGCACCTTACTAAGCACAAGGCTGGATACAAGCAAATCGGGCTGGGCGCAGTCCCTGTCCCTGGTGGTGCTCATAATCCCCATTTTACAGATGAGTTAACTGAGGCCCAGAGAAATGAAGAGAAATGGGCACACAGCAGACAAGTGGCGGGACCGGGATGAGAACCCAGGACCTTCTGACTCCCAGGCCTGTGCCCTAGCCACTCCGCCATGCTGCTTCTCATGTAAACCCCCATAGGTAGAATGGGCAGCCTTGTAGAAAGAGCAGATATGGGACTCGGTAGCCCCAGATTCTACAGCCAGCTCTGGCATTGGCCTGACCTCCAGCAATGGCACAGCGGACAGAGCCCGGGCCTGGGCACCAGAACGTCACAGGTTCTAATCCTGACTTCACCACTTGTCTGCCCCGTGACCTTAGGCAAGTCACTTCACTTCTCTGTGACTCAGTTACCTCATCTGTAAAAAATCGGGATTAAGATTGTTAGCCCGATGAGAAGCGGGGACTGTGACAAACCCGATTAACTTGTAGCTGCCCCAGCGCTTAGAACAGTGCTTGGCGCATAGTAACTGCTCAACCAGTGTTGTAATTGTTATCAATTATTTTTCTTCATTTGTAAAATGGGGAGATGATACCTGCTCGCAGCACTGCTTAGACTGTGAGCTCAATGGAGCACAGAAACTAAGTCCGATCTGATTACTTTGTAACTATCCCAGTGCTGAGCACCTCGGTAGCACTCCATAAATGTCATAATTATGAGTGACCTGGAGTGTACAGAGTGCCTTCCGGTTCGATCTCAGAACATGGCTATAGGCTAGAATGGATATCTGCAAAGGGACTGCTCTCTGACTCAATTTAGCTATTTAGCTATCAACTTAATCACGTTCATTTCAGGTCCAGGATGGGAGCTTCACTGCTCAGGTTTTGGCTATTGAGGGGAGAACCTTTGGAAGAGCCAGACACAACCTCTCCGACAGCCTGGCAGATGTCAAGATAATTTCCAGAAAGATAAAGGAAAGAGATATTATGCTCTCGCTACACTTCTCTCAGCAAACTTAGACCCTCCACCCGCCCTCAGCCAACAGGCGACTACTGCGAGCGAAAGGCATCCAAATCTCTGTGGGGATTGGACACCGATCCCTGGGGAAAAAAGGAAACTCATTTCACTGACAGAGCAAGAGAAAAGCTGTGCGTCCGATCCAATAGTCAGGCAGCTCCTATCCTGAAGGGAACTTTCTTTAATGACAAAAGAACACCACACCAGTCCCCTTCCTTGCCCCTATCAGTACAAAGCCACGGGAAGATGGCTACTGAGGCTCCAGGCTGAGAATATGCCCCCTCCTCATTCAGAGAAAGCTGAAGAAAGCAGTGATTTTTTTTTTTATCCCTATTCTAAAGCCAATCCATATTGTCTGCGGTCAAATTCCTGAAAATGCCAGCTTTCGCCGAATGCTGGAATTCTGCCACTGTGACTGCCAAGAACAGGATTTGCTGCCAGGAGAAGGGGGGGAACTCAAGTCTGTCTCCAACTGACAGCTACTTGCAAATTGGCCAGTCTCAATGCACAAACGCTTGCCCTTCACTGGCTCCTGCCCCAGCCACCGGGCCTGTGTTCCTTCAGGTCACCGGTGCCATCTTTGGGTGGGGGATTAAGTGGGCAGAGATGATCTGCATCACCAGACACCTACTCTTGTGCAGGCCTGGGACCCCGCTCTTGGTCACCCTCAATTCTCACCCTGTTGATGTACTTCTCACCACTTCAGCAGGTAGGATAAGAGAGAGGGAGAAGGGATGCTAATTGGAATGTTGGAATCCAGTTCAACTATCCAACCATATTCACCATCCCTGAAGTCCCCTTCTGCAGGTATTATACAAACTCTGAATTTTCTTCTGCCTAACAGGAGCACAAAGCAAGGGTTCCTATGAATAAGCATCTAGTAGGGCCCCAGGATTGGTTTGTACACAAGGAATTACTAATCAAAAAATACATATATATATATGCATATATATATATATATCGGTAAACATACTCAGACACACGTATCCTCTACCCCTTGAGTCTCTTTGGTTCTTGGTTACAAATACGGAGCATATGGGGAGTCTACTCGAGTAATCCTATCAACTCCATTTGTATGGAAAAAAAAACCTAAAGAGAGATTTTTTCTAAAAGATAATTAAGCCGAATTATAAGTAATGTCAAATAAGTAGAATACACAATAAGGATATGTACGGAAATATAATGCCTTGTGCAATACCGAACTGGTGTTTCAGGAGATTAACAATTATGATCACCGGTCCTCTTCTGTTTCTGTAATACTCCACACAATCTTTTTTAAATTACTTTATTAACCTTTCCTCCTAGCACAGAAGTGCCCGATTATAGATAATATTTCAAAATCATCCGAGGTGTAAGTGTGTTTGATTTGCTCAGTAATTATTTGTCTACTTTATTACATTGGCCAAGCACACAAGCTCTCCTTGACCAGCTTTATTTCAAGTCCAGTTAAGAATCGGGTCATATCATTTTGTGCGATCGCTCCCTCTGAGCCCAACAGGCATGAAATTTTCATATCGGCACTGGGATGGTGCAGGGTGACGACGCCCATTTTAAGCATGGTGAAATTGTTCCAGGCACTATCATTAAGGGTTTAGGCCCGGCTTGTAATGGAAAGGCAGTTGAGCACATGCAAACAGAAGGTGTTTATTCCTTGCCTGACTGAAACTCGGGACATTTACATTGAGACATGCAGCTTCCGTCTTCTGAAGCCTAAAGGGCGTTCCCTGGCTGATGACTTCTCCCCTCCCCGCACGAGTCACCCTCCAAAACATTCATTCATGAAAGTTGCCCTTCAGAAGGGCAACTGACGTCCTCTGGGTCATACCCCAGGGTGTTTGAGTTCCCATTCCCAGGTCCCCATCCTAGAAGCAGCATGGCGTAGTGGATAGAGCCCGGGCTGGGGAGTCAGAAGGTCATAGGTTCTATTCCCGGCTCTGCCACTTGTCTGCTGTGTGACCTTGGGCAAGCCACTTAACTCCTCTGGGACTCAGTGACCTCATCTGTAGAATGGGGATTAAGACCGTGAGCCCCGTGTAGGCCAACCTGAATGCCTTGTACCTACCCCAATGCTTCGAACAGTGCTTGGCACATAGTATGCACTTAACAAATACCATAATTATTATCCAGGAGTGGTGAAACCACATCAATGTCCGCTGATCAGAGGGGGTGAAGGGAGAGAGGGGTGCATCCCCTCAGAGGAGATACGGAGCTAAGACGAGAGCCGGAGAAGCAGACATCTCTACGGAGGGAACAATTTTCCAGTTTTAACCTTCCGGCACGGTGGTGGATAGAAATCTATTTACATGTATCCAAAGTCAGAAACGCAATGAGATGCAGTATGGAACACAGTTTATTCCTGAGGGCCACCACGAGGATAAAAGCCCAAAGCCTGAGGACTTTGTTTACTGGCCACAATCAACAAATCCGAAAATCTCCATATGGAGCGGGGTTCCAAAGCGCTGGCAGTAATACTGTATATTGCCGATCGACTCGGTCACCCATAGAATTCCAGCGTAGGGTATGGATGCCAGTATTTTAGACCCAAACCGAGCATAAAAAACACAAAGTAAAATTCAGTGTCAGCACAAAGTTGACAGCGAATGATTATAACAGCTTCGAAGCTTGAAAAAGAGTGTAAATAACTAGGATCCCCCGCGGGCTCCCTCAGCCTGCATACATAACAACTGTGATGGACAGCCACTGTGGTAAAGTCAGGAAAAAAAAAAAAGACACTGCCAAGATGCAAAAATTCCTCCTGAAAGGAGCCTTGACTGTCACACTTCTGACTAAATCAGCCCTTCTCGGGGAGGACGAGGAGCTGGCTGCTAAACTGCCCGTTCGTAGGGGGGTGCGCCGATCACCCCCTTACCTACAAAACAGAAGTTTTAATTGTGATCTTGACGGCGCCCTCGGTGCTGGAACCCGGTCAGCCTCCTTGCCCACTAAAAGCCCTCTCCCGGGACGTTTCGTCCTGCGTCTAGGCTCGTCGGGGTGGCCGGAGACAACGGCTGCCGACTTCCGCGGTCCACGGAGATGTCTGATAAACTGATGGAGGAGGAGCCTTCTCAGATGACCTGTTCACTTGGCTGTTTGACTTTACCCCCAAATTGATTTCTCATTTGTCACACGAGCACGGAAATAGGCACACGCATGCCTAGACATCCACTTCCTAGCAGCTCTTGTGAGCTAGCAAATCGCCAGGGTGTGGAAGTGCCTGGGCCCACCATTCCATCAGGCGGGAGGCAGGTCTCCGATCTCGGAACCCCTTCCTGGTTTGTCCCGGCAACCCGGGTTCAAGGGGAAGACAGGATTCAGCGGGAGAGACAGCCGTGCACTCTACACACCTCTTTCTTTTTAGCTCATTTGTAAGATAATGAATCAATTAGCAAACGATCCTCTTTTCCCTTTGTTATTTTTTCTGGGCAGAATTTTCATCACCCAAATGAAACAGCAGGCCACTTGTATTGAAACTTTGCCCTTCAAACCCATTGGTCTTATTTATCTGAATGGAACAGATGCCGCTCAGCGCTAGCCTATTGTAACCGGACGGCTTGCTATTAGAACCAAAGTACGACTTAAGCTAAACAGAAGAACATAAATATGACATCTCATAGACATTCATGATGATCAACTGTGTTGTATCGGAGCCAGGGATTACACATGTATTCGCATAGGGGAAAGGGGGGCAGAGCGAGCCCTCCGTGACATTGTTGGAAGAGAAGTACCATCTCGGAGAGAAACAGGGAAGAATTACTGGTTCCCTGGCCTCGGAATGTTATAAATTTTGACAACGGGATCAGTTTGTTTACTCTTCTGTTCAGGCGGTTGCCATCTTGTAGTTTCTTGATTAGTCCCCAACTACCTGGTGTGGAGGACGCCCACTGGCTCTTTCTTGGCCAGGGGTCAGTTATCTAATGAAATGCCAACTCCCCCAGCCACAAGACACAGCAGCAGTAGGTAGTGGATGACCAGACTGCCTAGACTTGTTTCCAACTGGTTTCCACTCAGTACGTCTGAACTTACCAATAGGATGCGTTGGGCAAAGAAAGTCCATTTCTTTTCAGTTAGAAAGCCACCAAGGCCGGTGGCCTCCTTAAACAGAAAGTCCCCAGTGCCATTTCTCAGGTGACGGGGCCGTGACTCACCACAAGAAGCACGAAAGGTTCTGAATGAGATCGGGCGCCTCAGGGAGAAAACTTACCCTAGTTAACGATGACAGGAGTCGCCGTCCGTTAAGGGGAAGGCGGCGGGTCGGTGGGACAACCAGAAGTGAAAGCTGAAGACTCAGGATTCCAGCTCTAGTATTGTCTGAGGCTGAGCGAGATCGGTCGACATCTTTTCTTGGGTATTCCCACCTGTCAAAAAGATGGAAACACCAACTTCCTTACAATCAGGAAACAGAGGCATTATTTCCCTCACTAATATTTATTAATTCCACAAAATACGCCTAAGCTCTAAAAAATAAATTAATCATGGAACCTGGTCCACAAGCGACACCTGATCAGATATTCATTTTGTGGTAACTGTTAAGTGCTTAGTATGTACCAAGGGCTGCATTAAGCACTGAGGTAAATACAAGATCATCAGGCCATTCATTCATTCAATCAAATTTATTGAGCACTGACTGTGTGCAGAGCACTGTACTAAGCACTTGGAAAGTACAGTTCAGCAATAACAAGAGACAATCTCTGCCCACGACGGGCTTACAGTCTCAAAGTGGGGAGAAGACAGACATCAAAACAAGTAAACAGGCTTCGATAGCATCAATGTAAATAGAATTACAGATATATACACCTCATTAATAAAAATAAATAAAATGATAAATATGTATATATATATTTACACAAATGATGTGGGACGGGGGATAGAGCAAAGGGAGCGAGTCGGGACGATAAGGAGGGGAGGGGTCCATTCCATTTCTCCTGTCCTAGCCCTCAGGTCAACTTCCCAAAGGGCCCCTTGGGTAATGATAATGATAATAATAATAATATTTATTGAGTGCTTATTATGCGTCAAGCTCTGTACTAAGCGTTGGGCTAAATACAAGGTTATCAAATTGGACACAGCCCGTGTCTCATAAGGGGTTCACAGTCTTAATCCCCATTTTCTAGATGAAGTAACTGAGGCTCAGAGAAGTTAAATGATTTGCCCAAGGTCACACGGCAGACAAGTGGCAGAGCTAGGTTTAGAAGTCAGGTCCGCTGACTCCCAGACCTGTGCTCTTTCCACTAGGCCACACTGCTTCCCTTATCCCTTTGGCTGGCTATGTCAGCTTTATTCAGTTGATTCATTCCACATTTCATTTGCAAAGAATCTCAAACACCAGTTGCACCCTTGGTAGAAAACCCTGGGCTTTCAGGTGAGTGTCACAAACACCGGCATGTGACAAAATTAAGGTAGGCCACAAGTCCACCTCTAACCTTTAGAGGTTTGGACGTTTACAGTCCGATTAGACTGTGAGCCCGTCAATGGGCAGGGACTGTCTCTATCTGTTGCCGAACTGTCCATTCCAAGCGCTTAGTGCAGTGCTCTGCACATAGTCAGCGCTCAATAAATACTATTGAATGAACCTTTGACCCCTCCAGAGAACACCCAACTCAGGGGAAATTGCGTACGGTTGGGAAAGGGAGAAGGCTCTGAAAACGAAATCACCCTCCTTCGAGCGGGAAAGAAAATTCACTTTTTTAAGAAACCTTTCTCTGCCTTTGACTCTTCCTCAATAAGAATGAGCAAATGTGCCACGGAACATCCACTCCTTGTTAGCCCTTGCTGAGTAAAGCTGGATTTCTACCGTCGCGGAAATGAAAGGGAGAACAGTTGATCTAGGAGACATTATTCCTTGGCGGAATTAGCATAACCCAGCACATCGGAATATTAAAATTTAACAAGGATTTCAAACTGTCCCTGTATCATCGGCAGTCATGTCACTTTTTTTTTTTATTGGTTTGGGAGAGCTAGGTGAAATTGTATCAATATTTTAATGCTTGATGCATATTGCTAGCAACACATTGCGTGCATAAATAAAGCGCACCAATATTCAATTGCCAATGAAATAATCACACATTCTAGATCTTTATTGTATCATGCATTATTTAATTACAATAATCAGAATCCTTTGAAGGTAAAACCAGATTAAAAAGGTTTTGTTTTATTGGATCTATATATTTGATTTAAACTTTATATGTTAGCTTTACATTAAGAATTTATAAGGCATCAATTCAAACGGTGATATTACAAGAGTTTATTCCTTTTGTAATTAGTACAGTACTCTTAGAGTACTCTGGCTATAAGAGATAATATTTCAGTATTTTAATGAGCTTTTTAAGTATAATTGATGTAACAATCACTGAATTACACATTTCTACCTGAAGAATAATGAAGGAAACATTTTAATGAGAAATTTAATCATTATTAGCAAATGATCTACTAAACTGCCATTTACTGACATTTAAAAGCTTAATAGCAGAAAACGGAATTTCCGAACATCGGCATCGCTAGAGAGGAGGATCGCCTCCCTTTCGCCCTGATTTTCCGGGTTCCCTTTCTACCTGGCGGTAGTTCATTTGTAAATTGGAGGAAAACTTTCTTTAACCCACCATTGTCAGCTCCTTCCAGAAACTGTGGGGCTTGACACAGAGAGGGATAATTTAAATAAATTAGCCCCTTTTCAGCCTTCAGCAGTTTTCAGCATAAAAGGATTCCTTCTTGAGAGAGTTCATGCTTGCCTCAGCTTGATTTTGATGAATGCCCTGCAAACTCCCTGATAGCGCCTCAGACGCCGAGATCTTAGCACGGTGTCAACCGGGATTTCTGAAGCCACCCGATCGGGAGGGGAGACCTGAGGACCCATCTGCGGACACCTGAGTGGGGACTGGCTGGCTGCACACCCTGGAGTCGTTAGCCGACGGGATTATTGTACCGATGGACTCGGGGAAGCCCCTGTGGCGCAGAGAGGGGATGGGCAGTGGGCACCGAGTCGGAATTCGAACGGCGGCCTAGCGGAAAGGGCACGGGCCTGGGAGACGGGGACCTGGCTTCTAACTCCGGCTCTACCCCTCGCCTGCTTTGTTCGCTTGGGCGAGTCACTTCACTTCTCTGGGCCTCCGTTTTCTCATCTGTAAAATGGGGATTCAATATCTATTCCAGCCCCCACTTAGACCGTGAGCCCCATAGGGGACGGAGGCTGTGTCCGACTGGACTAACTTGAATCTACCCCAGTGCTTAGAATAATGATTGACACAGAGTAAACCCTTAACAAATAATAATTATGTTATTTGTTAAGGACTTACTATGTGCCGGACACTGTACTGAGCACTGGGGTGGACACATGTAAATGGGGTTGGATATCCCATACGGGCTCACATTCTCAATCTCCATTTTACCAAGGAGGTAAACTGAGGCTCGGAGAAGTGAAGTGATTTGCCCAAAGTCACAGAGCAGGCGAGTGGGAGAGCCGGCATTATAACCCATGAACTTCTGACTCCCAGGACTGGGCTCTATCCACTATGCCTGCTGCTTCAGCGTGGCTCAGTGGAAAGAGCCCGGGCTTGGGAGTCAGAGGTCATGGGTTCGAATCCCCGCTCTGCCACTTGTCAGCTGTGTGACTGTGGGCAAGTTACTTAACTTCTCTGTGCCTCAGTTACCTCATCTGTAAAATGGGGATTAACTGTGAGCCTCACGTGGGACAACCCGATCACCTTGTATCTCCCCCAGCGCTTAGAACAGTGCTCTGCACGTAGTAAGCGCTTAACAAATACCAACATTATTATTATTCTCCAAATGCCATCACCATTCTTATTCTTTCTTCTTATTTATGCCTAAGAGTGTTTTGAGAGTGGAAAAACTGTCCGGGAAGAAGATTTTCCACGCCGAGTTAGTCTGTCGACCTATCTGAGGGCTCTCGGCCTACGTACCGATTGGCCTACCAACGCTTGGATGAGGAATCTAATCAAGAACTAGAGAAGGAGGTGGAAGCAAGTGGCGCAGGAAGTGTTTGAGAATCGATTTTTCTTTGAGGCAGGTCTAAGAAGCTCTATCACTCGCTACACCTCCCGTCCTTCCCCACCCTACTTTCACTAGGTCAGTAACACTGTCAATCATAAAAAGACAATAAGAACGGTCATAATATTGGTGGTATTTGTTAAGCGCTTACTGTGTGCCAAGCACTGCACTAAGCACTGTGGCAACTATGGGATAATCAGATTGGGCACAGTCCCTGTTCCACAAGAGACTCACGGTCTACGGGGTTGTGGCTGACTGCAAGGGACAAGTGATATGAGGTGGGCTAGAACCCTGGAGTTTGGAAGACGTCTCAAAAGATGTCTGGCCATCTGTCCAACTTGATTCTGGATGGTTCTGTTTTCATCTGGTCTGCCCTCTGTCTAGTCCTGAGTGTGTTTATGTGGGTGTGTGTCTGGCGGGGGGCAGTGGCCTGCCGGCAAAGGGCTACCCGGGATTCTTGAGTGTCGACGGTGGCCACCTTACTCAAAAATCCTCCAGATCTCCAGAAGAGGCTCATGGAACAGATTTGCCAAATTTGACTTGAGCCACGTCATTTTAGGAGTTCAGATATCTTCCACACTGTGTGGTAACGGCTGAGATTGCTGGTCCCGCATCGGTCTGTTGAGTCACACAGTTTGAGGCCTTTGGAGAGGGAGAATGGGTGGCGTCTGTCATCGCCTTTATACAATTAGGTTGGTGCAATAGGAGGGAAATTCGCAGTTCCAGCACTCAAAGAGCTATCGAGTGATGGGTGTAGTTTGGAAGCCCCAAGTGTGTTTTCTTGTCAGATGGGTCTAATATGCCTAGAGCTTGAATATGCAGACTAGACCTTTGCTGTCTATCCCTGGAGAATTTTCAAACCTCATTCCCTCAATAGTATTTATGAAATTCAATCAATAAAGCGTATTGAAGCCCCTCCTGAGTGCAGGAGGCTGGAGTAGCTTCACTTTGGGGACAGCCTGAAGAAAATCAAATCAATCAATAGTATTTATTGAGCGCTTACTACATGCCGAGCACTGTACTAAGCACTTGGAAGAGTGCAAGAGGTGGACCCTTCTGTCTGGAAGGAAAGAGGCTGAGAGGGACCCGGAAAGGTGGTTCGTCCACCAGGACAAGAAGGCGCTAACTGAAGCTGAGAGGTCACAAGTTCAAGAACGTCTTGTCATGGGAAACGGGTAGCCTGAAAAACATCGATAAATTCCAGGAGTGATGTATAAATCCATAGCTGAGAGGTACCGTGGCTCAGTGGAAAGAGCCTGGGCTTGGGAGTCAGAGGTCATGGGTTCGAATCCCAGCTCTGCCACTTGTCAGCTGTGTGACTGTGGGCAAGTCACTTCACTTCTCTGTGCCTCAGTTACCTCATCTGTAAAATGGGGATTAACTGTGAGCCTCACGTAGGACAACCTGATTACCCTGTATCTCCCCCAGCGCTTAGAAGAGTGCTCTGCACATAGTAAGCGCTTAACAAATACCGTCATTATTATTACCGGAAAGTAAAACTATTTGGAAATAACATCCGTAATGGCGAGGATGGTTGTCAAGGAGGTCAACTTTCTCCAAGCATCACTGATGTCACTGTCAGAGACAGAATAGCGGGCTGGATGGTCTGAACTGTACCTGGCACTTCTGAAAGTTTCAAAACCAATATCTGCCTGAATTATTGGCTAGTTTTATAAGCTATTGAACAAGATAACAGAAGGGGCTTTGAAGACGTACATGCTCATAAACCCCACTGAAGGTCAGATACCAAGGGCTGAAATACCGCGCCGTTGTGTTGCTTCGGAAAAGAGCACAAGTCTGAGTCCCTATTGTCATTCGATGGGCGTCATGCCTCAGTGACTCCGAGTGTACAACAAAAGTTCAGATAAACACGGTCTCCCTCTTAAGAGTGAGTTCAGAAGAGTCCGAACCTTTGTGCCGTGAGAAAATTAAAAAGTCTAGAGCTGGATTGCTTATTTTGCATTTTGCAGCTCTCGTTTCATAAAGCCAACACCAAATCCACCAGGTATTACTGCCCGTGTTTGTGCCGCCTGCCAAACCAAAGCCATAAGTCCAACGGGGAAAGCGTACTGACCGGAGCGTCAATCAATCCATCGCATTTACCGAGCACTTACTGCGTGCAGAGCACCGTACTAAGAACTTGGGAGAGTAAGAGAGGTAGAAGACACAATCCCTATGCTCAAAAGAACCTTCAGTCTAGCAGGGAGATAGACAAGCTTTCAGAGGGCTGGGAACACGATTCCACGGTACTTTCTCCAGTACTCAGTATTCAGAATTATAATAGGAGATCAGTGAGGTAAACAGGTCAGGGGAGATGATCGAATGCTTTAAAGCCAGTGGAGAGGGGTTTCTGTTTGATGTGGAGGTAGATGGGCAACCACTGGAGGCTCTTGAGGAGTGGGGCACAGTAGCAATTTGGATGAGAAGGACAGATTTTAGCTATGTTGCAAAGGGAGAACAGACAGGATTTGGTGACAGATTGAATAATGGGCTGAATGAGAGAGATGGATTGAGGATAATGCCAAGGTTATGGAATTGTGAGATAGGGAAAAGAGTAGTGTTGGGAAAGTCACGGGGAGGACGGGGTTTGGTTGGGAAGAGAGGGAGTTCTGCTTGGGACTTAAGGTTGTGAGGTCAGTTAAATTGGGGAATCATCCATGAGAAATGGTAGTTGAAGCCATGGGAGTGAATGAGTTCTCCAAGGAAGTGAGTGTAAATGTATAGAAGGGGACCCAGAACTAAGCCTTGAGGGCCTCCCACTGTCAGAGAGTGGGGGGTGGAGGAGGAGCCCGCAAAAAAAGACTGAGAAGGAGCAGTCGGAGAGATAGGAGGAGTAGCGGGAGAGGGCGAGGTCAGTGAAGCCAAGGATGGATAGTGTTTCCAGGAGGAGAGGGAAGACCACAGTGTCAAATGCAGCTAAAAAAATGAGGATGATTAGGATTTGACAAGAAACAGGTTACTGGTGACTTTAGGGAAACAGCATGGCGTAATAGATAGAGCACGGGCCTGAGAGTCAGAGGTCACGGATTCATTCATTCCATTCATTCAGTCGTATTTATTGAATGCTTACTGTGTGCAGAGCGCTGTACTAAGCACTTGGAGAGTATAATTCGGCAACAGAGACAATCCTTACCCAACGACGGGCTCACAGTCTAGAAGTGGGGGTGGTTCTTATCCCGGCTCCGCCACTTGTCTGCTGTGTGGTCTTGGGAAAGTCGCTTCATTTCTCTGTGCCTCGGTTACCTCATCTGTAAAATGGGGATTAAGATAACGAGCCCTATGCGAGACAGGGACTGTGTCCCCCCCCCCAGTTTGCTAACATCCACTCCAGTGCTAAGTACAGTGCCTGGCACATAGTGAACACTTACCAAATACCATAATAATAATAATTATTATTATTAGAGAGGGCCATTTCTGTAACGTGAAGAAGGTGGAATCCAAACTTTAGAAACCTAGAAGGAGGTTTGGGGCTCCCATTTAGAGATTAATTAAAGATTAATTAACGAGCCCACTAGCTCATTAGTGAGTCAAAGGGGGTAGGGAGAGGACTGGGCGCGGTGGGGGGGTGGGGGGAGTGGGGGTACCAAGCCAGCATCAGATTGTCGTATGACTGAGTGGCAGATGTCAATCACAGGAGCCACGGCTCTTCGTCGGGTTATAATTCCACCCCTTCTACTAGGGGTTGGTAGAGCTGATAGGGCGCCCGGAAACATTCATATTCCAATCAAACATCTCTTCTGCAAATCGCACCCCCGTCGCACCCCCTCCGCCACTAGAGAACGAGCGTCACCATCTCAGCCAGCAGCTGAGGCTCCGGCACCGAGCAAGTCCATACGCGAGACGTGTAGAGAGGTGAGTAACAGAGGGGAGCCCAATTGGCCGTACCAGATCAAAACTGACTGAAATGAGGGGGTTTCTTTGTTTAGAGATGTGGTGAGATCTTCATCTGGTGAAATCCAGTTGAGCGTTTCTTTGATATATCTTTTATAATTTTCCCTCTAATTATAATGAAAATCATTTTTCAAGGTAATTTTGTAATAAAGATGTTTCCTTATTTCTCATTACCTAAGAACACGATCTTGTGCCGTTCCTGAGCATGCTTACAATGTGTAGAGTGTATCTTCTCTTTCTTAGCATTTAATCTCTTCATAGTCTACGGATGTCAAGAGGTTCAGATTAAGCTTGTTAAAGATCTGCTTCACTCTAACTCACTGATGATTATTTATTTAGCAGTTTTATGTAACCCTGTCATTGATAAGCACTCTATTAATTTGCCGAGGGACAAATCAACACTAGTTATTTTTCTACTGGCTATTAGACTCAGTGCTGCTGTTTGTTACAAACCACTTGCCGGTTAATTATAAATTATGGGTCCTCTTTGCCTATATTAATTGATATCTCCTCTGCCTTTGTAATACTAGACAAATAAATTGAAGGCAACATTTATTAAGCAGGCTGTGTCTTGTGTCTCTTGATTAGTATTCTTTACTTTTTTAACATTTATACTTGTTTATAAAGATTTGACAGAACTATGCGTTGGAGAAGTGATCTTTAGGGTATTTGCCGAGAGGGAAATTGAACGGCTCCCTTTAAATGGGTTTAGAGAGACCGGCGATTTGCCGTAGACAATTCCAAAGATCCCCTCTGACTTGGTCTCTACAACCCGCCGGGGGAGATTTTTCAAATATACTAATATATTAGACTAATATACCGGGAGCTTTCCACACTGTCCATGAAGCTCCTGGAAGATAAACAGACATCACGGGTGCATGTGTTGCACGTATTTTTCTCTTCCCCTCTTCAAAGCCCTCCTGAGAGCTCACCTCCTCCAGGAGGCCTTCCCAGACTGAGCTCTCCCTTTCCCTCTGCCCCTCCTCCCCTCCCCATTGCCCCAACTCCCTCCCTCTGCTCTACCCCCTTCCCCTCCCCACAGCACTGGTGTATATTTGTACATATTATTTCTTACTCTTATTCATGATACGTATATATCTATGATTCTATTTATCTATTTTGACGGTATTGATGCCTGGCTACTTGTTTTGCTTTGCTGTCTCCCCCTTTTAGACTGTGAGCCCCTTGTGGGGCAGAGATTATCTCTGTTGCCGAAATGTACATTCCAAGTGCTTAGTACAGTGCTCTGCACACAGTAAGTGCTCAATAAATACGACTGAATGAATGAATTTCTATTACTGTGCACACATGGCATAATTATATCTATAATACCATTTATTTATATTGATGCCTGTTTACTTGTTCTGAGGTCTGTCTCCCCCCATCTAGACTGTGAACCCGGGGTGGGCAGGGATTATCTCTCGTTATTGCTGAATTATACTTCCCAAGCATTTAGTAAAGTGCTCTGCACACAGTAAGAGCTCAATAAATACAACTGAATGAATGAATGAAAATCTCTTTCTCTAAAGAACCACATTATTGTATAGAGTGCATGAGTATTCTAGACTGTGAGCCCGTTGTTGGGTAGGGATTGTCTCCATTTGTTGCTGAATTGCACTTTCCAAGCGCTTAGTACAGTGCTGTGCACACAATAGGCGCTCAATAAATACGACTGAGTGAATGAATTACATATGCCATTAAATGCACACAAAAACCGTTCTTAATGCTTTCTCATTTTTAATCCCTAAAATTGTAATGTGGAGTATCAAAACAACGAAACGTAGCCATTTTTACCTCTCTGAATCATGAATTACAGGGACCAACTGCTCGCTTTCCTCCATTTCAGAGTTCCCTGGCCATAATACTAACAACTAATAATTACGGTACTTGTTAAGCGCTTACTGTGTGCCAAGCACTGTTCTAAGTGGTGAGGTAGATGCAAGCTAATCAGGTTGGATACAGTCCCTGTCCCACTTGGGGCTCACAGCCTCAATCCCCATTTTACAGATGAGATAACTGAGGCCCAGAGAAGTTAAGTGACTTGCCCGAGGTCACACAGCAGACACGCAGTGAAGCCCGCATCAGAACCCAGGACCTTCTGACTCCCAGGTCCGTACTCTATCTGTTCTATCCACCAAGCCAGGCTGCTTCTGCATATCCTGTCTCCCACCACCCACCAAGAAGCGAGTGGGTTCTGTACCCTCGAGTGGTATAGTGTACTCTCTCAAGAGTTTAGTACAACGCTCTGTACAGAGGAAACATTCAATAAAAACCATTGGTCGAATGACCGATTAGTTGATTTGAGATGTCCAACGGATTTCCTTTGGATTTGATTTTATTTCCTCTCACCCTGTCTCATTCTCTTCCATCTCAACTTTAGTCCCTAAGCTGCATCTCCTATTCATTGCACCCTCCCAAAGGGTAGACAGAGGGCTTTGCATACAGTACACAGTCGATCACCGGGTCATCCTTCAAGTAGACATACAGTGGGATTGACAATCCTCCAATAGGACCGCACTAAACACGGCTTCTGCTTTCTCATAATGTCTTTTGCATCTGCTTTCATTTCAATTTCATCAGTCCTTTTCTTAACCGTTTTGTCATCAGCATCACCGGGCCTCTCTCCTGAGCTTCTACCATCAACAAGACCCATGAAGAGTCAGCAGGGACCCCCAAGATACCCCTTCGATTTCCAGGCTAGATCAGTTCCAGCTTCACCATGTTTACTTCTGAGCTTCCCAAGTAGAGGGGCCACAGCCGGTCAGTCACCTTGAGGGGTTCCTTATGATCCTAGAATTTTGAGGCCCCACCAACTTTGATTTCATCCCATTAGTGAGGGTCGGCCCAAGCCGCCAGGTGGAGGCCCTCCATCTTTGATTTCGTGTCACACAGGGTGGGACACGAATAGACTTGGGTGGAATACATATAAACCAGAGTGGAACCCATATAGACTTGGGCGGAATACATATAAACATAGGTAGAACGTGAACAACCTTGGGTGGATCACCTATAGAACTGGGTGGGATGCATATATAGACTTGAATGGAACACATATAGACTTGGGTGGAACACCTGTAGACCGGGTTGGAACACCTACAGTCTTGGGGAGAACACACGTAGTCATGGGTCAGCGTTTGCCTGGGGCCTCGCCAAGAGCAGGCTTCCAACCAGGAATGTGGAGAAGCGGCGAGTCAGTGTCCTGGAAAATTCACCCCCTGCAATGGTTCCCTAGCGCTGGAAAAGTCAATCCACCATCAAGCGAATAATTTGCACCCTGAGGGGTGGGAAACATCCTTTTCCCCACAGAATCCGGCCCAGTTAAATTTATAATAAGCATTCTCACTAATTTCTGCACTTAGGGAGAAAGGTGGTCTCCAGAGACCCTCGGAGTAAGCCGATCAATAGGCAGCTGCATGCTCAGGGCCCTTGGGGAAGCTCATCCTAGATGAACTTCTCAACCTCGCCAAGTTTGCTGACCATGGCTACCTGGATGCCAACCTGGGCCCGGTATCATCAAATATTAGCTGGACGAGATCTATATTGATTCAGAGGGAGGGCTAAATTCCTTATTAGAGAGAAAAAACACATCTACGTTGAAAGCTAACATTCATTTGATAGGGCTTCAGGGTTGGATCATAGAACACTCTGCATGTGGGTTCAGGATTTAATTAACATGACAAACAAGGGATAGAGACAAGTTTGGAGAAAAGCTCATTTTCAGTGGGCAAATTCCCTTTTTTCCCCCCGCTTTAAAACGAAAGAGGCCAGATAAAAGACATCTAAAACAAATGCTAACTGAATGGACCGTCGAGTTAAGGGAGCTGGGCTGTGAAAATTCTACTTTGTCTGGCAAACAGTATCAGACAAGAACTACGACGAAGATTTTTTCTCTTTCACACAATGTCTCCCCCTCCCCACCGCCCCCAGCTCTGACCCAGTGGCTTCGATGACAATGGAGGGAGAAGCACTTCACACAATGAGTTGAAAAGCGGAGTTTCCACTCGTTGGGTGGGCATTTTACCAATCGCTGCATCGGGATTTATCTTGTGAAGCTGTTCAAACCTCTGGCAAGACAGAGTTAGATACCGACACCTTGGACTGCCCGGTTTGGAGATGGAGCACAACAACTTCTGTACAGTGCTCTGCACACAGTAAGCGCTCAAGAAATGCGACTGAATGAACTTTATTCATTCGAGCAGCGTGGCTTAGTGGAAAGAGGCCGGGCTTGGGAGTCAGAGGTAGTGGGTTCTAATCCCAACTCCACCACTTGTCTGCTGGTGACTTTGGGCAAGCCACTTAACTTCTCAGGGCCTCAGTTACCTCATCTGTAAAATGGGGGACTAAGACTGCTTAGCCTGCTTACCTTGTATCTACTCCGGTGCTTAGAACAGTGCTGGGCACATAGTAAGTGCCTAACAAAACCATAATTGTTATTATCATCATTAGTACGAACTTCTCCCTCCTCTGCTCTTCCTTTCCAATGTCTAGTGACAGAGAAAGGTCTTCCAAGGCACCGATGACATCAGTGTGCCCATAAGACAAACTGAAGTCGTAGGGCACACAGACTTTCTATTCACACCCTCCCAAACACTCTGTCTGGGCAGGAATCGAAACAAAAGTTGGCGGTGAAATTAAATCTTGCAAATTGATTTAGCATGTTATTGTATTTCCCACATTAGACCCTCTTTTCCCTAACTCCTCCCTCCTCTGTGTTTTCAGTGCACCGGGATCCTTATTACTACCTGTCTCCTCCTCTAGACTGAGAATTTGTTGTGCGCAGGGAATTTATGGACCAATTCTGTTGCTCTGTACTTTACCAAGAGCTCAGGACAGTGCTCTGCACACAGTAAATGCTCAATAAGTGCACTGCCTGATTTAACAACTGACAGAATACACGAGGTGAGTTAGACACAGTCCCTGAAGGAGGGACTGTGGCTGTTTATTATTGTATTGTACTGTGCCAAGTGCTTAGAACGATGCTCTCCACACAGTAAGCACTCAATAAATATGATTGACTGACTGACCGACTGCCTCTCAAGGGGCTCAAGGCAGACGTAAAGACGGTTACAAAAAAAGGAATATGCTCATATTTCCCTCCAAGTCGGAGCCTCTTTCGACAGTCCCTTTGTTCAGTGGTCATCAATAGTGTTTAGCGTTAATTTCCTCTCCTCAGATTATGTTCCTGCTTATGAAGTTCCTTATTTGGCTCCTCTTGCTAAACAGTCCCCACTCATAATCTTCATATAGACACGAGAAGCGAGATACATCAGCAAACTTCTCACTGTGCTTCGTTCTCGCCTGTCCCGCCCCCTGGCCCAAATCCTACCTCTGGTCTGGAACGCCCTCCCTCCTCACATCCGCCAAGCTAGTACATTTCCTCCCTTCAAAGCCCTACTGAGAGCTCACCTCCTCCAGGTGGCCTTCCCAGACTGAGCCCCCCTTTTCCTCTGCTCCTCTCCCCTCCCCAGTGCCCCGACTCCCTCCCTCTACCCCCTACCCCACAGCACTTGTGTATGTATGTACATATTTATTATTCTATTTATTTTACTAATGATGTGCATATATCCATAATTCTATTTGTTTGATACTATTGATGCCTGTTTACTTGTTTTGATGTCTGTCTCCCCTCTTCTAGACTGCGAGCCCATTGTCGGGCAGGGATGGTCTCTATGTGTCGCTGAATGGTACTGTCCAAGCACTTAGAACAGTGCTCTGCACATGGTAAAAGCTCAGTAAATACGATCGATTGAATAAATGAATGAAAGTGTATGCTGGGCACTGATAATCAGATCATGGAACTGAAAATATCTTCTTGGCTCAGATTTTCTAGGTAATTTATGATGGTGGCATTTGTTAAGCATTTACTATGTGCCAAGCACTATGAGGAACAGAGAAGATAAGGGTCTTGGCTGAGATGAGTCAGCAGATAAATGGTGGATTTGGGATTAGAACCCAAGCCTCCTGATTATTGGTGCTGCGCTCTTTCCACTAGGCCACGATCTGCTTGTCAATCGCTTCAGAGAAGCAGCGTGGCTCTGTGGAAAGAGCCCGGGCTTGGGAGTCAGAGGTCGCGAGTTCTACTCCCGGCTCCGCCACTTATCGGCTGTGTGACTTTGGGCAAGTCACTTAACTTCTCTATGCCTCAGTTACCTCATCTGTAAAATGGGGATTCTGACTTAGAGCCTCACGTGGGACACCCTGATTGCCTTGTATCCATCCCAGAGCTTAGAGCAGTGCTTGGCACATAGAAAGCGCTTAACAAATACCACCATTATCCTTGTTATTATTATTATTATTCATTTCTCTACTCACACTTCTCGTCTCATGCCGCCGAGTCGTCTCCGAACCATAGTGACGCCATGGACACATCTCTCTCAGATTACCCCAGTCTCCATCTGCGACCGTCCTGGCCCCACCATCTGTCTGCTGTGTGACACTGAGCAAGCCATGTAACTTCTCCGTGCCTCAGTTACCTCACCTGAAAAATGGGGATAAAGACTGAGAGCCCATCTTGGACAACCCGATTACCTTGTATCTACCGCAGAGCTTAGAATAGTGCTTGGCCCATAGTAAGTGCTTAACAAAAACTGTAATCATTATTATTATTATTAGTGTCTACACAGAAGTTTCTTGGTCAAAATATGGAAGTGGTTTGCTCTTGCCTCCTTCCGCGCAGTAATAATAATAATGATGATGATGCTTGTTAAGTGCTTACTGGGTAGTAAACACTGTTCTAAACGCTGGGGTGGATACAAGGTTATCAGGTTGGTTGCAGTCCCTATGCCATGTGGGGCTCGCAGTCTCACAGTCTTACACAGCTGACAAGTGACAGAGCCGGGATTAGAACCCATGTCCTTCTGGCTCCCAGGCCCAGGCTCTATCCACTAGGCCACACTGCTCCAGTAAACTTGAGTCTCTGCCCTCGACTCTCTCCCATGTTCCTGCTGCCCAGCACGGGTGAGTTTTGACTTGTAGCCGATGGCCTTCCACTCGCAGGCCACCTCCCGTGCTAGGAATGGAATGGGTAGGACTATGCTCGACTCTCCCTCCCATAGTCGAGACCGGTAGGGTACTGGAAACTCTCCAGGTACGACTCTGAGCGGGGACTCTACTCACCCAGATATACACAAATACACGCCAAATATACAGGACAAAAGAGGAAAGTCAGATGGGAATTTGTACTGCCACTATTTAGGTCACCTGTGGGACACTGACCCTGAGACAGACACCACGGGAAATACAACATCCATCACAGATGGCTCAAAGACTTAGCCAAAACTAGCGCACAATGGAGTGAATTAATGTTTTCACAGCAAGTTTTCTATTTTTCCAGCGGTATCCAAGAGCCTAGTGAGGCAGGCTTTCGTCCTCAATTTTCTTTCTTTTGGAGGTCAGGACCAGAGCCTCAACCTTATGTTTTTTAAGTGTGTTGAAGAACCTGACGATTGACAGAGGTTCCGGCGGGAAGATTCTGATGGGGAATTAGGTGCCCAATTAATAGGACTGGTTCCATCTGCCTTTTCACTGCTAAAAGCACTGTGTTCTTGTAGTCTGATGTTGACTCTGCTGTTGGCCTTCTGCTTTCCAGTCCTTGATGATGCCCTGTCTGTATATCTGAATTTCTGCTGCTGCCCCAGACAGATTGATGAAGGAAAAATAAAACAGGTGCACCAAAATGACCAGGCAAACCAATGTTTTTCTAGAAAGAAAACATGATACGTTTTTTTCTCATATCCCCTGGATTGAAAGCTCCTTGAGCGCAGGGATTAGGACTGTACCTCACTTATCTCATCTGTGAAATGGGGATAAAGACTGTGAGCCCCACGTGGGACCTCCTGATTACCTCGTATCTATCCCGGCGCTTAGAACAGAGCTTGGTATATTGTACTGTACTCTCCTAAGCGCTCAATAAGTGCACAGGAAGCACACGATAAATCCCACTGACTGATATCGTGACCCACACTTCACTGGAATGATGGGGTGAAATGGTAGGAGGAGGCCTGCTGGGGTTACGCCAACTGGAGCGAGGGTTTCTGACCAGAGAACCACCTAGGGAACCCTCGTGGTGGGCATAGGTTCATCAAGAATCTGCAAAAGCCGGCTAATGTGGGCGGTGAAGATTGTGGTGGCTAATGAGGCAATTACCTTGGCAACCGCCTGCTGGTCTATGATGCTACCTCACAGCATGGGCACCATCCTGCAGATTCTTTAGCCATAAATGGGTTTCGTGCATAATATTCTTCTGGGCATTTCACAGTGAGCTGCCCCGCTGCTCTAATAATAATGATAATAATAATACGATGATAATAGTAGTTTTTCCGTCACAGTCTTTGTGGGAGAGAGAATGGATTTTGAATCCCCATTCTACAGATGAGGAAACCAAGGCACAGACCCAGCAAGGTCACATAGGAAGCAAGTGGGAGAGTTGGGATTGGAACCTGAGCCCCAGATCCATGTGCTATCTACTAGGCAACACTGCTTCTACTGAACATGACTGGCAGAAACACAGCACACATCTGTAATTTATTTATTTAGATTAATGTCTGTCTCCCCCCACCACACTCCCTCTCAGGATCGCACCTGGAGAATTTCCAGGACTCTACCAGTCTCGGCTAAAGGAGGGAGAGTCAAGCAGAGACATACCCATCCCATTCCTAGCTTGGGCAGTGGCTAATAAAAATAATGGCATTTGTTAATCACTGTTCCTATCACTGTTCTAAGTGCTGGCTAGCCAGTGGAAGGCAATCTGCTACAAGTCAAAACTCACCTGCGCTGGGCAGCAGCAGAACGGGAGAGATTCGAGGGCAGAGACTCAAGTTTACTGTGTGGAAGAAGGCAGTGGTAAACCACTTTTGTATTTTGACCAAGAAAAGTCGATGGCTACACTACCAGAATGATTCCTGATGGAGGTGGGGCATTCTGGGAGACACGTGTCCATGGAGTCGCTACAGGTCGGAGACGACTCGACGGCATAAGACAAGACTCTCTCACTCTCCAAAGTGTAAGCTCACTGTGGGCAGGGAATGTGTCTATTTCTTGTCATATTGTACTCTCCCAAGCACTTAATACAGTGCTTGGCACACAGTGAGTGCTAGATCAATACAATTGAATGAATGAACACGCCACCACTATGACTTGAATCAATTCCCACATGCGATTCTCAGTCCTAAAGTCTTCACGACCGGACCTAGAAGCTCGTCCGCAATTTACAACAGGAGACTCCATCCTTCCTTCCCGAAAGAATGCTAAAGAGAACTCCCACTCCATTGGCTTTGTGTCCATCCTTTGGGAGAGTCATCAAGCTGTTGACAATATGAGCATCAAATGAATTTAGCATGGGTTCCGTAATTGTCTTTCACGTATGAACAACTCCCCCCTCCCCAAAATGTTATGATTCATCATATTTATTTTTTTGTTTCCTCAAGCAACATCTTTTATTAGTTGCACACTCACTGCAAGAAATTTAATTTCTGCAAGAGAACAACAAAGCAGTTGATTATTATTATTGAGAATCTCGTACAACATAGAGTGAAATAAAATCTATAAGGCATTAAAATGACAGATTAGACAAGAGCCGTATTCATTTACAAGTGTTAGAACATCATGTTAATGCCTCACAAGCACAACATAAAATGAAAATCAACTCTTTCATGCTGCTTTACTAATGCCGCAAAGCTCCAAAGAACACAATCCATGGTCCCCTTTAAAGAGGCCATGTCCTTTTGTACATTCCTGAAGCTCCATCATCCAAACAGGGCAGGGAAAAACTCTCAGCTGGTCATGCCAGCCATCAGCTTTCCTTCCTCCCGCTTTGGCTGTGGAAAGCTGACTGCTGCTAATCTGAGCAACACTGAGGATGTTCATTAGCATAACACTCGTCCCAACAGGATGTCGCATCAAACCAGCCCGTGGAGAGATCCAGGTTCAAAGTGCGGGGCTCAAACTCGTACACGATCAAGGCTTAGTGGGCAGAGTATAGGCCAAAGGACCAGAAGATCCGACTTTTAATCCTGGCTCCGCCACTCGCCTGCCGGGTGACCATGGGCAAGTCACTTAACTTCTCTCGGCCACCGTTTCCTCATCTGTAAAATGGGGACTCGGTACCTGTTGTCCCTCGGACTTGACTGTGAGCCCCGTGTGGAATGGGGACGGTGCGCCACCTGATTAACTTGGATCTATCTCAGCACTTATTACGGTGATTGGCACAAAGCGAGCGCTTAATAATAATGATGATGGTATTTGTTAAGCACTTAGTATGTGCCAAGCACTGTTCTAAGCACTGGGGGAAATGCAAGGTTGTCAGGTTGTCCCAGGTGGGGCTCACAGTTTTAATCCCCTTTTTAAGATGAGATAACTGAGGCCCAGAGAAGTTAAGTGATTTGCCCAAAGTCACACAGATGACAAGTGGCGGGATTGGGATTAGAACCCATGACCTCTGACTCCCAAGCCCATGCTCTTTCCACTGAGCCACGCTGCTTAACCAATGCCATTATTATTATGATGATTTTTATGGTCATTAGTGGGCTCTGATGAAAGCAATTGCTTAGCACAGGGACAAGAGGTCATTTCGGATGGATCTGTCATCCATTTTTCTGCATGTGGCCTCAGCTCCTTCTGATGAGAGACAAAGACAACTCAGTGGTCACCGCGTTCGAGCTCGTTCCACCACATGTACTGTGGATATCATGAGGCTAAGCTGACCTCATTTCCTGTAATTTCTCCACTTTCTTTCCAATAGAACTGTGAGATGGTTGCTTCCTTGTTATCAATCCATCAGTCAAAGGTATTTTTTGAGTGCTTACTATGAGCAGAACATTGTACTCAGCGCTTAGGAGAGTACAATACAACAGAATCAGCAGAAACGTTCCCTGCCCTTAATAAGTTTCCAGTCTGGGAAAAAGTCTCATTCTGGTCCAAGCCACACAAAAACTTTCCTTTCTCCTGCTTTGGCCGTGGAAAGCTGACTGCTGCTAATCTCGGAAACAATAAGACGTCATTTTCATCCTCTCCCCGCCCTCTTCAAGAAACATCAAAATTCACTTTCCATGGGTGACTCCTCCAGCTGGGGTGTTTTATCCTGCGAAAAGGAAGTGGAAGCGGGAAGGCCTTTCAGAGGCGCGCCCTAGGTCTTTGGAATTCAGTCTTCCCTTTCTGAATATCTGCAGGCATTCAAAGCTGCTGCCAACTATCTCCCCCAAATGCCTTAAACTGTGTGTGGGAATCAATAAGGGGATTGCACGTTTCAGCCATATGCTTCTGCCTACAGGTTTAAGGAAGAAGCAATCACCTCAGGAATCATCTAGGAAGCATTCTCTCTTTCTTTCTCCCTCTCTCTCTCTGTGTCATACATACACACACACACACACACACACTCTCTCTCTCTCTTATTTGAGCCCTGGCCCCATCTCTACCAACTGACAATGAATTTTTTGAACCTCACCCAGACCGTGCCTCCAACAGACCACACAGCAATTGTGAAATTGCTCAATGACCACAAGAAACAACTACGGGGAAAACGTTCAGGAAAATTAACATCCCACTTAATACTCCCCACCATTCCAGCCAACACGTTGTGTACCAGAGAGTCTGCCAATCAGCTCCCAAACTTTTCAGTCCTGACAAATACCTTGGCTCTTCTCCAAGAACTCTGGCAGCAATCTGTGCTACACGATGGTGCTTGGGCTGCTGGTCGGAGCGGTGGCAATGGAAGTTGGTGGGGGGGGGGGAGGGGCTCTCCCAGAAGACTGACTGCAATCAGAGACCCCCCCTTCTGGGGCCGAACCCACCCCAGAGGAACCCGAAGCCACAGAAATTGCATATCTGGAGGGATCGAAAAGCTTCTTGGAAGATAAAGCTGCACGTGAAGAAGGCAGCCCAGGAGAAACGGTAAGAGACAGCCAGCCAATTTGGCCTCCACTTCAAAAAGACACTTATTTTGTAGCCTAGGAAAAGTGGGAGAACAAAGGATAGTCCCACCTTTCTGAGCACTTTTTGTTCCCCTTTTGGTTGAGAGAGTTCACTTTCCAAACAACAATGTAACAACAATTACAATGAGAAAGTTCGTAGTTTCTTAGGCATAATCATAACGTGCGGTATTAGTTAAGGCCTTACTATGTGTCAAGCACTGTGCAGACCACTCCAAGATAATCTGGTCAAACTCAACCCTTGTCCCACATAAGGCACACAGCAGGAGTGAGAACAGGAATCGACTGAACCCCATTTTACCACTGAGGAAGCCGAAGCCCAGAGAAGAGAAGTGAAGTGCCCAGGCTCATAGAGCAGACAAATGGCAGAACCAGGATTAGAACCCTGGACCTCTGACTCCCTGACCTGGGCTCTATCCAGTAGTCCATGTTGGTTTTCATTTGTGATTCTGGTACACAGACTTGTGTGATGCCTTGTAGTTATGATGACAAGGATATCTGTTGAGCACTTAATATGTTCCGTGCATTGTACTAAACGCTGAGGTAGGTAGAAGATAATCAGATTGTACCTGTGATGTCCTGTCTTGAGGCCTGATGAACTGCTCCACAGCTAAATTACCTACTCAGCTAAAACTAATGATTAATCGCCATATAAACTCAGTTGTGCCCTAAAGCTAGAACATTTTAAGAGAATTAGGGAACGCTTCTGACAAAGAGAACCTGTTCGGAGATAGCACGCCGTCGTGTTGGCAAAACCAGTTTGCGCACATATGTATGGCGTACGAGTGTATGTATGGTGTTGAACACAGTAAGTCCCACTATGCGAGTGTTCTTTACCATGAGAATTTGCACGAATGCAACCCCCGTGTTATTGGAGAAGTGGGTATCTAGAATCCAGCTGCCCTTCGTCTTCGAAGACGTTTGTCTAGTCAGGACCCAGCCGCCGTCTCCGCGGCGGTTGATGCTTAGGGCCGGTCTTGGATGCTCGGTGTAATCGAAACTGCTGGATGTGAAATGTCAAAGATGAAATGAAGTCTCCGAGAGCAGAGCCACTGACGAGAAACTTCTCAGTGCTGTCAGAGACTTTACTCTTGAAAAACACAGCTCTGGCAAATGTTACTCTAGGTTGATTTGCTGTGTAATTAAGAACCAAAAGGACATTTTCTTATCATCCATAGAGTCTGAACCTGAAAAGTTGCTATGTGTCTGTAAGGGATTTTTAAAGGCGCATCTGATTTTTAAAATACATCTCTTTTAGAGTTTGTAGGACTGTTTTCAGACACCATTTTAGTTAGTAATTCCTTGAGAAAATTAATGATCAGAATGGGTAAATATGTTAGCACATTTTCTGACACTTTCTCCTACGAGCTAAGAGAATGTGTGCTGTCAAAGCTGGATTTGAACAACACATACTTGCCATGGGACATACTGGCCCAGATGAGCCTGCTTAGAGTGAAACAGCTACGTCCGTTATCCCTGATTCAATCGATCAGTAATTCCATCACATTTATTGAGCGCTTGTTGTGTCCAGAGCACCGTACTAAGAGCTTGAGAAAGTACACTGGCCAAGTGTAACCAATATGGGAGTGACACTGTTGTCGGGGGGGACACGGGCGATGACGATGAGGATGGTATTTGTTAAGCGCTTACTATGTGCTAAGCATTTACTGGGGCTGACCCTGACAATGCCCTCATCGTATACTTCTAACACGCAGAAGCTCGGTGGCAGAATTGCCAAGACTTCCCTGAATCAGCTTATGTTGCCATTCCTGAAGTCACAAGCAGGTGTGGTCGCTTTTAAGCCGCTCTATAAGTCGTCGTAAGGAAGCAGCGTGGCTCAGTGGAAAGAGCCCGGGCTTGGGAGTCAGAGGGCGTGGGTTCTAATCCCGGCGCTGCCATTTATCAGCTGTGTGACTTTGGGTAGGTCACTTGACTTCTCTGTGCCCCATTTCCCTCATCTGGAAAATGGGGATTAAGACCGTGAGCCCCACGTGGGACAACCTGATGACCTTGTATCTACCCCGGTGCTCAGAAAAGTGCTTGGCCCATAGTAACCGCTTAATGAATACCATCATTATTAGTAATAGTAGTAGTGATTTCAGGAGCGATAGCAGTAATTCTAGTAAAAATAGTAGCATCTTTGAGGTGGTCCTCGAGAATTTCCAATGACTGCCCATCCACCTCCACATCAAACAGAAATTTCTTTTCAACAGCTTTAATAATAAGAATAATAGTAATGTTGGTATTTGTTAAGCGCTTACTATATGCAGAGCGCTGTTCTAAGCGCTGGGGTAGATACAGAGTATTCAGGTTGTCCCACATGAGGCTCACAGTTAATCCCCATTTTACAGATGAGGTCACTGAGGCCCAGAGAAGTGAAGTGACTTGCCCACGGTCACCCAGCTGACAAGGAGTCCCACATGAGGCTCACAGTTAATCCCCATTTTACAGATGAGGTCACTGAGGCCCAGAGAAGTGAAGTGACTTGCCCACAGTCACCCAGCTGACAAGTGGCAGAGCTAGGAGTCGAACCCATAACCTCTGACTCCCAAGCCCGGGCTCTTTCCACTGAGCCACGCTGTTTCTCTTTAAAGCACTCAATCTGTTCAGCCCATCCTACCTCACCTCACTGATCTCCTCCTACCGCTCACCCGCACGCTCCACTCCTCTAGTTCCAGCGTACTCACCGTGCCCTGACCTCGTATATTTCACTGTCCACGCCTATCCCACAGCCTCCCTCTAACCTGGGACTCCCTCCAGGCTACTGGATTGTATACGGTACTGTATTGTACTGCATTTTTCCACGCACTCGGTACATTCCTATTCCCTAAACCCCATCAGCCAGGATGCTGTGAGGAAACAATGAATACACCGGAGAATGCATTGTGTTTAGAATAATAATAATGACGATAAGCTTTTAGTTCAGTGTTCTGCACATGGTAAGTGCTCAATAAATACAAGTGAATGAATGAATGATGATCAAGATAATAATAATAGTGATCAAGATAATAATAGTAATAATGATAATTGTGATATTTGCTAAGCACTTACCGTGTGTCAGGAACTCTACTAAGCTCTGGGGTGGATCCAAGCAAATTGGGTTGGACCCAGTTCCTGTCCCAGAGGGGCTCTCAGTCTAAGTTGGAGGGAAGGCAGGTAATGAATCCCCATTTTCAGACGAGGCAATCTAGACCCAGAGAAGTGAAATGATTTTCCCCATGACCCACAACCAGCAAGTGGCAGAGCCGGGATTAGGACCCAGGTCCTCCGACTCCCGGGCTGATCTTTTTCCACTAAGCCCCACTGCCCGTCACATTCTTAATCTCCATTTTACAGACAAGGGAACGGAGGCCGAGAGAAGTGTAGTGACTTTTCCAAGATCACCTATCAGACAAGTGACGGAGCCAGGATTGAAACCCAGGCCTTCTGACTCCCAAGTCCGGGCTCTTTCCACTTGGTCGTTTTGCTTCTTGGATGTGGGAAGAGGATGGAATTTGCTGTGGGGTTTCAGCTATAGGTGAGATTTCCAGACTAAGCCCCACTTTTTCCTCAGCTCCCTCCCTCTCCCCTCCCCGTCGCCCCGACTCACTCCCTTTGCTCTACCCCCACCCTTCCTGGCCCACAGCACTTGTTTATATATATATTTATGTACATATCTATAATTCTGCTTATTTATATGAATGCCTGCTGACTTGTTTTGATGTCTATATATCTAAAATTCCATTTATTTATATTGATGCTCTTGATGCCTGTTTACTTGTTTTGATGTCTGTCTTCCCCCTTCTAGACTGTGAGCCCGTTGTGGGGTGGGATTGTCTTTGTTGCCGAATTGTACTTTCCAAGTACTTTGTACAGTGCTCTGCACACAGTAAGCGCTCAATACATATGGCTGAATGAATGAACGAAAGCCCCGAGAAACCTAAACTAGTTCAACCCGGTCAGCGGATGTTCTGTCGGTGCTGTCCGTTTGAATACGGTTGCCTCGTTGGCCACACGGGCGGCAAAGGTTAAGATCATCTCTTGCCTGGACATTGTTTCTCTGAGACCGCCCTTCCGCAAAGCTGCAAGAAGGACGAGCTCGGGATGATGTGAAAGATTTCTAATACAAATTTTATTTTTATGTGAAACTATTCAGATGCTGCTGTACAACATGAACTACCTGAACCAAATCAAATCTTCAGGTCAATTCCTTCTTCCAAGTGCTCCTTAGATAACAAAGTCTTGTTCTGCGAATCTGTTCAATATATTAAAGTTGATTCACTCGGACAGTGTGTAAGATATAATACATTAATCTGGGCCATTTCAATTTCTGAGGCTGGGACTATAAAACTGGTGTGCTGCATATCTAATTTTTTTTGAATACCTGATTTATGCATCCTTCTGATGCAGAGTGTCGATGGTGTGGTGGATGGGCCGACTGAATTAACAACAGGCTGCATCAGCACTCGAATCTTATCTTGTTAAATCAGACAAATGTAGCTCAATGAAAAGGAAGGAATAAACGCCTGCGACGACAGAAAGGAGTGAATTTTAATCCCGTTGGTTAGGAGGCTTGGGTGGCATGGGCTGAGGGAAGGAGCTAGGGTTTGGCCGGGATCTTAGAAGACTCTTTCGTTCATTCAGTCGTATTTACTGGGCCCTTACTATGTGCAAAGCACTGCACTAAGCACTTGGAAGAGTACGGACAAACAATAAACCAACACATTTCCCGTCCATGGTGAGCTTACAGTCTAGAGGGGGAGACGGACATTAATATGAGTGAATGAATAAATCCGATTTTTCTGAGTTGGATGGACTGGGCAGACCGAAGTAAGCCCCGGGAACGACTATTCGCTCCCACTTCCATTCTCTCACACACGCAGATTTTACGGGAGCTATAAAGCCTTCATGAGAGACGCCACCGATAAAACTGCTCCTACTCCCATTATGAGTGTAAAAAGCATTCCATATTGAATCCTTTTCTATATTGCTCATCAAAAAGAAGTCACCATGCAGACTAAATGCCCAGCCATACAAGGTATTCAGCTTAGTCCCATCCTCCCGGATGGGACGCTTTCAGTAACTTCTCTGAAGCACTGAATGCTGTCACCGATCGTCAGACAGGTACTATTCCACTTCCTAGAAATGAAAGTCTCTGTGTTTGCACAATCGACAGGACCTTTAGGAATCAGCTCTGAGCCAGCCAAGAGAGTTGCGTCGGACCACCGAACGCCTATCGCTCCCACAATTATGACGAAGGAAAGGCATTCCAGGCATGAATTCTCTCGAAAGACCCTTCCATTTCGACTTTACCCGTCTAATACATCTCCGTAACTCAGGTTTAGAAATCTTATGAAACCTTGACAAATATACATAACAGAATGACCTTATGACAGATGACGGGACGCTCTGAAGAGAGCGTGTCCATGGAGTCCGCCATGGGTCGGACGCAACTCGACGGCATTTGAAGAAGAAGATGATAATTACCAAAACACAAAAGAACCTTTGTTTGTTTAACTAGGGAAATGTATTTGGGATTGCATGAGTCCAGAGCCTCCTTGGAAGTGCAAAAACTAGCACCTATTAAAAGCCAAGTGTCACGAAACGGAACAATTAGAGAAGGAGGCCCGTATGACTTAATTGGCTCAAAGATGAACCTGCCCGTTCAGTGACGCTTTGGAAATATATTATTTAACCTTAAGTCAGCAATGGATTCAGAGTTGTTATCTTTCTTCAGTCCTAATTATAGAAGAAATAAATGGCTGTAAACAATAGATTTCATCTTCATCTAAATCCACTACATGGATGTTCAAGTTCACAGCCATACATCTGCAAAATTATGGTCAGTTACTCTGTAAATGGCCGTGACGTGACAAATTAAGAATTGCCATCGAGTAGTAAATATAAGGAAATTGCAGGTTGAACACTTAGGTAACAGGCTGATGATGGCAAATTCTCAACAAGGCACCCAATAGAATTTAACCTCCTCGTGATATCTCCCAACCCTTTCTTTCAACCCAAATGGGGTTAGGTTGCTTTTTATTAATTGGTTGGGAGTACCTAGTTGATTTTACTCCCATGTATTAGTAATACTTCTTGACTCCCAGCTTTCTGGGAATGGATCTGTAAGGATATTGAATTCCTAGCTGATATGAAGTCTTCATTTCCTCTAAAAGCCAATGGGAAAGCTCATCTTTAAATTCATGAAGTGTAAACATTTTCCAGTTCCAATCTCACATTAACTTAACCTCCACTTTTTTTGTTTGTTTTGTTGCTTTTACAAATTCGTCCAGCGAGGGAGGTACGGTGAGGAGGTCAGTCCCCACCCAGATCCTCCCGGCCATTTGCTGGAAGCCTGCTAGCCAAGCCAGCAACTTGTTTTCTGTTTCACCCTGACTCGCTCCCTTTGTTCTTCCCCACGCACAGCCCCCGAGCGTTTACGTATCTGTAATTTATTTATTTGTACTGATGTCTATCTCCCCGCCTCTAGACTGTAAGCTCACTGTGGGCAGGGAATGTGGCTTTTTATTGTTGCAATGTTCTCTCCCAAGCACTTGGTATGCTGCTCTGCACACAGTAAGAACTCAAAAAATACAAATGAATGAATGAATAATAATAATAATAATAATGTTGGTATTTGTTAAGCGCTTACTATGTGCAGAGCACTGTTCTAAGCGCTGGGGTAAATACAGGGTGATCAGGTTGTCCCACATGAGGCTCACAGTCTTAATCCCCATTTTACAGATGAGGGAACTTAGGCCCAGAGAAGTGAAGTGACTTGCCCACAGTCACACAGCTGACAAGCGGCAGAGCTGGGATTCGAACCCATGACCTCTCAATCCCAAGCCCGTGCTCTTTCCTCTGAGCCATACTGCTACTCCAGTACCCTGCGGCCTAGGCCTGCCTGTGATCCAGCGGGGTCTGAAGATAAAATCATAAAGCAGAAGAGTCAAAACCCAAAACACTGCTCATGTGCTGTGAACAATTTTGGAATTGAACAGAGCAAAGGAGACATTCATCTCAGGATGGAGAAGAAAGAGAAAAGCGTTCCCAAGACAGAGAGTCAACGCATCTACCTGGCAGGCTGTGGTTAAAGCTCTCCCGACCTCTGGTCCCAACTTGCATAAAGTGCCAGCCGGCAACCTGAGATCGATGGCAAATTCACTTTTCTCACCATAAACCAGATGGAGAAGTAGCGAGATCTAGTGGATTGAGCCTGGACCAGGAAGTCAGAAGGACCTAGATTCCGATCCTGGCTCTGCCGTTTGGCTGCTGTGTGACCTTGGGCAAGTCACATCACTTCTCTGGGCCTCAGTTACTTCATCTGTAAAAATGGGGATTAAAACTGTGAGCCCCATGTGGGATGGGGACTGTGTCCAACCTGATTTGCTTGTATCTATCCCAGCGCTCAGTACAGTTCCTGACACATTGTAAGTGCTTAACATGTACCACGATTAATAATAATAGTAATGTTGGTATTTGTTAAGCACTTACTATGTGCAGAGCAATGTTCTAAGCGCCGGGGTAGATACAGGGTCGTCAGGTTGTCCCATGTGAGGCTCACAGTCTTCTTCCCCATTTTACAGATGAGATAACTGAGGCACAGAGACGTGAAGTGACTTGCCCACAGTCACCCAGCTGACAAGTGGCAGTCAGGATTCGAACTCATGACCTCTGACTCCCAAGCCCGGGCTCTTTCCACTGAGCCACACTGCTTCCCTAATGATTCTCTAATGATTAACATTATTATTGTGATTTGTGGAGAGGAATGAGTAGTTTCCAGGGGGTGAGGGGGCTGGGGGGGAGACCCGTAATGGGGCAACACACTGAAAAGAAGTTAAGGAATGTTAGCTGGGACCCCTTTAAGCCTATTGGTCAGAGGTCGAGGAAGACAACTAAGCCGGGGTGATCCCGGCATCCCTAGATGTCGAAGATAGAACATCGGTCGGGGGGTCAGTTAGTCTGATCCCAGGTGGCGTTGTATACATTCTCATGCATTGTTTGAAAAGAGTCTTTTTTGGCCTTCCCGATCATCATGTAGTCAAAGGTTCAGCACTGAAGGGGGTCAGTATTAACATACACATAATATTTCTGCCAAGGACCCGTTATGCCCCAATCCCCTTGCTCCATGCCAAAAGACCTTCTGGGATAATAATAATAATAATGTTGGTATTTGTTAAGCGCTTACTATGTGCAGAGCACTGTTCTAAGCACTGGGGTATACAAGGTAATCAGGTTGCCCCACATGAGGCTCACAATCATCATCCCCATTTTACAGATGAGGTAACTGAGGCCCAAAGAAGTGACTTGCCCACAGTCACACAGCTGACAAGTGGCAGAGCTGGGATTCAAACCCATGACCTCTAGGTCCCAAGCCCAAGCTCTTTCCACTGAGCCACGCTGCTTCTCTGAGATAGGAAGAAAGAAGAGGAAGGGCAAACATTTCAGAGATTAAAAAACAAAACCACACAACAACAACAACAACAAAACCAAGATTTCTTAAAATGCCCAAACCAAAAATCGTTATCCCGATTACCGTAAAGGAAGAAGGAAGAACAGCATAACTTAGCGGCAAGAGCCCGGGCCTGGGAGTCGGAGGACCTGGCTTCTAATCCCGGCTCGGCCTCGTTTCGGCTGTGTGACTCGGGCGGGTCACTTAACTTCTCCGTGCCACATTTCCCTCATCTGTAAAATGGGGACTTAATCCCTGTTCTTCCTACTATTTAGAGGAGGAGACGCATGTGGAGCAGTAACTGTGACTGACCCGATGAACCCGTATCTACCCCAGCGCAGAGTACAGAAACGTTGGAGCTGACACGCGGTCTTCTTTGTTACGTGCGGGACGGCGGTGCCGGGTCCCGGGCAAATAAATTGAGTTCCAGGCCTCACTAGACGCCTGAATTTATGTGAAAGTGGTTCCATTACACATGTGTCCCTCAGGGTCAGACTGCATTAGCCGACTCCTTTATTCCATGCGTGATGAACTCGGGAGCCAGCGGAGTGTATTCCAAAAACGCCTCGGTAAAATATTATTTTTAGTGTCCGTACGAACTTCCTTTTAGTGGGAGGGTGTCTTCTTTCCGTTCCGAGGTTGGGCGGGGGGGGGTGGAATAAAACATGAAATGTCTCTAAGGTCACAGAACATTGACCTCATTGGCTGGGCTAATTTGATTGTGCCAGAACAATAGTACTGCACTCCTCTGCCGGCGAAGTGCATGCTAATTATGCGATTTGCCCTTGATAAGACCTTGGTGGGTCACTCAGCAGTTGTGATCTGTCACTGACTTCTAATCATGTATTATCGTCTGGGTGAGTCAGAATGGTACCCTAAGCTTTCTGTCTTTACTGCAATGTGGCACTCTAATTACCTTATGCCAAGTGGAAATGCAGAGACTGAATTAAGTGATCACTGTGATTGCCTTCAAAATCTTCTCTTTATCCTTTGTGTTGCTTCTCTGCAATTTACATTTTAAGATGCAGAGAAGCTTTTGGTGTGACTGAAAATGCCACTCTAAAAAATAATGATTTTTTCATTTAAACAAGATAATACTAAATTTAAGCTGCGCCAATTTCTTACGGTATTTACCCGGCACTGAACAACACATTGCACCGGGAGCCTTTCGGCAAACTTGCAAAATATCTAATAACGGGGTCCTGGGCTTTTCTAGCAGACAAAATGGGAGGTGCGGAGGAGTGGTAAGAAATCCTGATTTTTCCCAGGTTTAAATACTACCGTTCGTTCAGTCATTCATCATTATTTAATCTGGAAAATAAAACCTTTGTTTCCTCAGGTATAGGAGGCTTGAAAACCATACTCCCCGATACAGCCGGTGCTATAATTAAAACTTAAAGTCCAGGAAGCCTTAGCGCAGAATAGCCACTAACTCTGGCAAAGATACAGTGACCCTATAAGTATTTTAAATTCAGTAGCAAATTTCTGACATATTGGTTAACTTGCTCAGTGGCTATTTGAGGAATCTGCAGAGTACTAATTATGATAATGCCGCTCACATTATTTTACTCAATAATTTCAAAATTGGTTAGAGCAATGCTGAAATTCTCTATTGTTGCATAGCAACTCTCTAAAGCTACAAAGCAATCGGTTATGCTAAACCAGTTATATCAACATCTGTATTTGCCTAGAGAATAATCTAATGCCTTTCGCAAAGAAAATGTACTGCGATGTTTATAAAATCAGATAAGATACATAGATTTAAATGATCCTTGAAAATTTGAACTCCTAAGTGGTCCTTGAAAGTTGTCATAAAACGAAAAAAAAACCCAACACTAAACAAGCAACCCAACACCACCACAGGGCAAGAGTTTCTGTGCTAGTTCCCGAAAGCAGAACAGGATTTAAGGCATTTCTCCATTGTCCGCCACCATTACGTCGAAATTATTTTTCTAGACACTGAAACATAAAAGCCAAAAAGGACAATTGAGGGGAAAATCGCAAGCCTTATTTTCCTTGTATCACATGATGTGCACGGGAACATTATTTGTGGTATTCTTGGCTTGTCTGGATATAAAAAGGAGTGAGGGTGAAATACAGAGGGTGGGGGTGAGAAGGAAGAAGGGAGAGTGGCAGAGAGAAAATGGAAGGGGGAGGGAGACGGAAAGGGGGAGAGAAGGAGGGGAATAGAAAAAGGGAAGGGGGGAGAGAGAGGGAGAGAGAAGGGGGGGGGAGGAGGAGAAGGAGGAGGAGACAGAAGGAGATCGAGAGGGAGGGAGAGAAGAGAGACGGATGGAGGGAGGGAGAGAAGGCTTCCCTGGGCGGCAAAACAAAAGAGCCCAAGGAAAAAGAAAAAAAAATCTGCAGAAAGTTGACACAGTCAAGAATAATGGCTAAATCTATCAAGTTTGATCAGGTCTACTATAATGAAGTGGAGCTTCATATTCCGAGCAGGGACAATGAAGACAGAAGTCAGGTTCTAGAAATGTGCTGCTCACTTTGTGTTTGGAATATGCAGCAGCCAGCAGGAAGCCACCAGATAATTACACAGTATTTGTGCGGTTCCGGGAAGCTTCCCGCGCAGGTTGAATGCCCGCGCTATATTAAAAGGCAGCACAGTGAAATGTTTTTAATGAATATTTTTGTCAGAGAAAGAAAAGGCATTTGAATGATTGTGTGTGTGTGTGTGAGTGTGCGCGCGTGCAGTGTGCGTGCAGGCAACCAGAGGTGGAATATCACTGTCAAAATAAAGGCACCTTTATTCATTTTTATTCTATTATTTACCATTTCAAGAGTTTGATGTTCTTTCAATAATACAGATGACAGCATTAGGTTAATGCTATTTAGGGCTAATTGTACACACAATCTTTTAACTAATGTCTGCTCTTAAGGTTTCAGTGAAAGAGTACATCAAACTGGGACTTGCGACTAGTTTCTAAAAATGTCCAACAGCCACTGCAGTGTTTAGACACAGTGAATCAGGAAACCCAAGAAAAGGTAAGACAGACGTTGATACTTTCTATTTAGTAGTCCGGGGCAGTGATGGATCTAAAACCGGAGAATCGCTCATTTCGGCACTCTTTAATTCCCGCCCACCAGAGGTGAATAATCCACATAATCTAAAACCCAGAGACCCTTGAGTATCCCTTTAAAGTGGTCTGTGCCGGTCACAGATGAGAAACAAAACATGAAACTTCCTGAAAAAAATGCTGTCCTCCAATCCATATCTGGTACAATGCGAGTACTTTTAATCAACCTATCAATCGGTGGCATTTATCGAGCACTTACTGTCAATCACATTTATCGAGGGCTTACTGTGTGCAGAGCACTGTACTAAGAGCTTGGGAGAGTACAATGCAAGCATAAACTGTCTCTATCTGTTGCCAATTTGTACATTCCAAGAGCTTAGTACAGTGCTCTGCACATAGTAAGTGCTCAATATACTGTTGAATGAATAAACAGACACATTCCCTGCCCACAACAAGCTTACGGTCTACAGGACTACTAAACGCTCGGGGGAGTACAATATAACAATATTACAGAGTTGGTAGACACGTTCCCTGCCCACAACGAGCTTACAGTCCAGATCGGGGAGACGGACATCGATACAAATAAATACGAATGGATCGCGGCTGTTCACTCTATTGAACTCTCCCATAGGATCAGTCCAGGGCTCTGCATCTGCACAGCAGAAACGCTCAATAAATAGTCCTGCTCGATTCCCCACTCGAGACTGCAAGCTCCTTATGGGAATAATAATAACGATGGCATTTGTTAAGCGCTTGCTAGGTGCCAAGCACAGTTCTAAGCATTGAGGGAACGTATCCACCAACTCTATTGCACTGTACTCTCCCAAGCGTATGGCACAGTGACCCACACAGAGTAAGCGGAGAAGCATAGTAAGTAGAGAAGCAGCAGGGCCTAGCGGATAAGGTCCTGGGTTCTAATCCCGGCCCCACCGCTTGCCTGCTGTGTGACCATGGGCAAGTCACCTCGGAGAGCAGTGCGCCCTCTGGGGCTGACCAGCGCTTACCTCTCAAGCACCCAAGGACCCGTTTCGAGGCTTTTACATCCTTAAGATTTTATTGAAACTCTCCCTTTTGTAAGGAACGTTATTAATACTCATTTAAGCACAATAGGAACCGGGTGCTTTTTTACCCAGAAAAATCACTGAAGAGAGTCATAATGGGTGGACAGGGTTGTGAAAAGAAAATTTCAGTAGGCACGCAGGAGTATATATTTTTCTTAATGCTAATGATTGATGATTACCTTGGCATGTTTAAACCCAAATATCATTCATCCTGCAATGAATCTCCATAATGTGATAAACACAATGGTCAGATGGGTTTTCTTGCTTTGAATTGCCACTACTTTCACTGAGCTACCTGCTATTGTCTCTCACTTCCGTTCAAAGATACAATATAACATGTTTTTTTATTATCCTGTCTTCTTTTCACTATCTGATGAAGAAACATTGGGACCTTCCCAAAGAGTTTGTGCACGGAGACAAGAACTATAGAGCAATAGAGAAAGAGATTTTAATAGCTCTCAGAGCAGAGAATGCATTTCAATAGCATTCAGATCAAAAGATGGCTGTTTCAGAATTAAAGAGTAATCTTTTTTCCTCCTTTGTTTAGTGCCGTTTTGGCACCGGGATGATATTCCTTTCCTGCAAAACTGATCCACGTTAGATATTTTTGGGGGTAAAAATTTCAGGGTCCTAAAGGAAGATTTGTACTTTCCAAGTGCTCAGTACAGTGCTCTGCACCAAGTAAGCGCTTAATAAATACGATTGAATGATTGAATGAATAAATGAAGGACAGAGGAGAAGATTCATCTGATGGGGTTGGAGGTCGAAGCGCCATCTCGTTACAATTCAGATGGGTTGAATTATTATTAATAATAATATTTATGGTATTTGTTAAGCGTTTACTATGTGCCAGGCTCTGTACTAAGCACTGGGGTGGATATGAAAAATCGGGTTGCACACAGTCCTGAATTTCCTACTGGCATGAGCACCGTCTATTCAGGGACGCTTCCTCGTGTACTGGGAATTGGGGAAGATCTAGGATGGGACATCTTACCTAAAGGAAGGCAAACATGATACTGATGAGCATCAGGGTGAAGGTCAAGAAGGATTCGGGACAGTGTCTACGCTCAGGAAATAATAATTACCGTATTTGTTAAATGCTCACTATGTGCCAGGCACTCCACTGAGTGCTGGGGTGGAGACAAGCAAATGGGGTTGGACACAGTCCCTGTCCCATGGGGGGCTCACAATCTCAATCCTCATTTTCCAGATGAGGTAACTGAGGCACAGAGAAGTTAAGTGACTTGTCCAAGGTCACAGAGCAGACAAGTGACGGCCCGGGGGTTAGAACCCATGACCTTCTGCCTCCCAGGCCCGTGCTCTATCCACTATGGCCTGCCGCGTCTCATCCTGCCTATCCCTTCCCGAGTTCCTCTGGGGTCTGATAGCCACATGCGGCTAGTGACCAATCCACAGGCCTGGATTCACAGACACCAAGGACCCAGGTTCCCGGTCCAAATTTCACACGCTCTTCCCGGGAGATACGAAATGAGGCTTCTAGTGATTTCTTTCTTCAGACATCTCTTTCAAAAGGAGAATCTGCCAAGGTGGGTGAAAAGCCAGAATTCTTCCCTGAGAAGTAGAGAATCTTGAAATAAAAATGAAAAAGTCATCCCACTCTCTGTGGGATGTTTCATGAATATGCACACACACAAACCGCCCCCACACATGCACATCTCTCCCCGCCCGCCCCCCCGCCACCAAAACCAATCGTCAATACGTTTGAAGATCGACGGTCCCGATAACTAAAGGAATGTATCCCCAAATATTCAGCGGCCAGGAGAAATTCCAATTGCTCTTTGGGGCTCGAGGATAGGTGAGGAGCTTTGTTTCACACAAAAAGGTCCCTTTCTACCTTCCAAACCTCATTTTGTTCAAGCGACTCCTTTCCGCATTGTTATAGCTGGTGAATATAGCAAAGTTGGACTCCGAAGAGAACCCTAAGCGATATCATAATGCTTAGAAAGAATGGCTTCACACTGTATAATCTATCAAAGGTGTCAGATTTACAAAATGCAGATTTTCTGTCACATTTGGGCACTAGAAGAACTGTTTCTTTTCACCAAGGTGCTGACTGCGGTTTTAATGAGGCCCTTTGGTGGCTGTAAAAAACTGAAAGAAGAGGATTATAGGGGTTACCCTAGATATTGTCTATTTGTCTTACAAATTTCACACTAACTACCAATTACATCGCCATAAACCTTTTGGCTACTTCAAGCTAGATGCCATATAATACATAATAAATACGCTATGTTAACCTCTCCCATATTATACGACGCACACTCCAGCCACTGATGCAAGTAACATATCTAATGAAGCCAATAATGAGGCTCTTTAAAAGTAGCCTTATGATAGGAATAATATTAGAACAGTTCAGTTAAAGGGTAAGGTCCGTTATGGAGTACTCCCTATGTGCCACGGTCCAGGTCTGAAAAGATGCTGACATACTAATTCAAGCTCAAAAAGGGCATTAATCTCTCAACCTCATCCTTGTCACGCTTAATGGGACACCCCGCCCAGGTGAAATGGACGTGATGAATCCAGGTAAGCCTCGATCAGTGAGGAGGCATGGGAAAAGAAGCGACATGGCCCGCTGTAAAGAGAGGGGAGTCAAAGGGCCCGGAATCTGGAATCTGCGTGAATCTCGGCAATCCCTTGTGGTCCACCTTAACGTTTTTAACGGTCTGTGAAGCTGGAATAGCGTGACCTTGGGTAAGTCACTTAACTTCTCTGTGCCTCGGTTTCCTCGTCGGTAAAATGGGGATGAAGACTGTGAGCCCCAGCTTGGACTGTGTCCGGTCTGCTTAACTTGTTTCTACCCCAGCGTTTATTAGAGTGTCTGGCACGTGGTAAGCGCTGAACGAATACCATGAGAAAAATGCTTACTATGGGTCAAGCGCTAAGTGCTAAGGTAGATGGAAATTTATCAGGCGGGGCACAGTCTCTGTTCCACAGGGGGCTCGCAGTGTGAATTGGAGGGAGGAGGATTTAATCTCCATTTTACAGATGAGGCACAGAAAAGTTAGGTGACTTGCCCAAGGTCACAGAGCAAGTAGATTGGCAGAGCTGGGATTCGAATCTAGGTCCTCTGTCTCCCAGGCCTGTGCTCTGTCCACTTCACTTCTCTGGACCTTAGTTGCCTCATCTATAAAATGGGGATCTGTTATATTGTCTCCGTCCTTACTTAGATGGTGAGTCCCAGGTGGCCTGGCCTGGTTCTTTTGTATCTAACCCGGTGATGAGTACAGTGCTTGGCACACAGTAAGCGCTTAACCAATACCAAGAGGAGAAAAAGACCCGTAGCACCACACGGAAAAGGCAAAGATCTGCCACTGACTCATGGAAAACACTCTGAAGAAGAATTCCAAAGTATAAACGATTCAATTACCCACGCCATTTGTGTTTGCGATGCCCTCTCTTGACCGCTAATTATTCCAAAGTATAAATTCCATCAAGAGTGGGCATCGCAAACATGAATGGCATGGGCCACCAAACTGTTTAATCCACTTTGGGTTTGTGTGGCGGGGAGGGTGGGGGGCGGGGAGGAGGGCTAATGTGGGGCGGAAGGCGTCTGGGTGTAAAATCAGCTTCACGCCAATTCCGGATGATATTTCCAAAGCAGGCATGAATGTCAGCGTGCTGCTGCACATCGTCTCTCATCTGTCATCAATCATCCATCTAATGAGCTACCGAAAATTCTGTCAAGGTTTCCGAGAGTTAGGGAACCCGGGAAAAGGCGGTTGTTGAGAGGAGCTGGTTCTCTTGCCAAGGAGGAGAGACCGGATTCCCCGGCCCGGCGGCTGTCCCGGGGACGGTCGGGGTGATTCAGCAGAGCCAGATGCTTGGGGAACCACTGGCCCGAGGCTCTCCGATAAGCCGCTAGAGAGGCGATGAAGGAAAAGTGTCGATCAAAATGATGACGGTAACGTTAACCACGTGCCAAGGACTGGTGATGAGAGAAGCTATTGGCCATAAGCATCTCTGAGCTCACTGCGGGCAGGGAATGTGACTACCCGCTCTGTTGTGTTGGACTCTCCAAGCGCTCAGTACGGTGCTGGGCACACAGTGAGCACTTAATAAATACCATTGAGCCTTTCTTCTTGAGGTTTCTTTTAGGATGGACACCTGTACCAAGGAGCACAGTAAGCACTCAGTAAATACCATTAATGATGATAAGCCTAATGGTGAGAGCATGGGCCTGGGAGTCAGAAGGATGTGGATTCTAATCCTGGCTCTGCCGGTTCTTTGCTGTGTGACCTTGGGCAAATCACTTAACTTCTCTGTGCCTCGGTGTCCTCGACTTTAAATGCAGATACCTAGATTGTGAGCCCCTTGTGGGACAGGGACTATGTCCGACCTAAAAAGACTGTAAGCCCGTCAATGGGCAGGGATGGTCTCTATCTGTTGCCGAACTGTACATTCCAAGCGCTTAGTACAGTACTCTGCACACAGTAAACGCTCAATAAATACTATTGAATGAATGAATAAAAAAGCTCGTACTTACTCCGGTGCTTAGAACAGCGTTCAACACATAGTAAGAGCTTAACAAATACCATTAAAAGAAGCAACCGACAGATGAGCCTTGGTCTAGCGTCTGCCCTTCAAGCCCTTGATCTTCACCCACCCTCAGATCCAAAGCACTTATTCACATATCCGAAATTTATTTTACCATCTGTGTCCCCGTCAAGACTGTAAGCTCCTCTCTGGGTGGTAAGCTCGTTGTGGGAGGGGAATGGCTCTGTATATTGTTGTATTGTACTTTTCTAAGCGCCACGTACTGCTTGCACACAGTAAGCGCTCAGTAAATATGACTGAATGAATGAAGTGTGAGCTCTTGAAGGGCAGGGAAGGTGTCTTTCAACTCTGTTGGATTGTACTCTCCCAAGTGCTTTGAACAGTTCTCTACACACAGGAAGTATTCAGTAAATGCAATCGATTGAGTGACCGACGGACCAAGAACCACCTAGAAGGAAACGATTCGAGTGTCGCCGGAGTCGCTCGTTCCACCTCTTCCCCAGCACCGGTAATGTCCCCACTGAGGCAGGGTGAACAACGAACAAATACACCAACAGAAGGCAGCACACTGCCAAGTGAGAAGCAGCGTGATCCAATGGATAGAGCGCAGGTCTGGGAGGAAGAAGGACCTGGGTTCTAATCCTGACTCCACTTGCCCGCTGGGTGATTTTGGGCAAGTCACTTTGCTTCTCTGTGCTTCAGTTACTTCATCTGTAGAGTGGGGATTAAGACTGTGAGCCATCTGTGGGACGGGGACTGCGTCCAACCTGATTAACTAGTATCTACTCCAGGGGTTAGTACAATGCCTAGCATATAGTCAGCACTTAACAAATACCTTAAAAAAGAGCACACGTGCATTTTTAGCATACGCGGGGCCCACTTACGGCCAAAGTGAGTCCGATGCAGTGTCGTCGCCATGCTTTGTGCCACGACTCAGAAGGCAGGGACCGTAAGCATTCTGCCCCCTAAAAGGCACATTTTCCTTTTACTTCAAGATGACTGTGGTATGAAATTCAGATCACAATTGAAATCAGAACAATAGAGACCATCCCCACCACTTCTGTTTAAGACAATCCCAGTCTATCGAGGTTAAAACGTGGTTAATGCATGTCATGAACCATTCGGGACAATAGCCCAGTAAAAGCCATTGTCCTGACTTTGAATTAATGACATTTCTATATTGTGCAGACCTGACTTCTATATTTTTATGGAAAGATGATCTAAATGATCCATTATGTAACTGGAAACTCCTGACCATTAGCTTTAAGACACTCAATCAGCTCTCCCCCCGCCCCCCACTTATCCTCATTCCTCTCCCCGCTACACCCCATCTCACGGTGCTCAAGCCAACCTACTCAGAGCGCCTCATTCCCACCTCTCCCAACCACAGGGTCTTGCTCACATCCTCTCTTCTGCATGGGACTCCCTCGCCCTTCGCCTCAAGCAGACCAGGGACTCTCCCCATCTGCGACACCCTTCTGAAAGCACGTCTCCCATAGTGGGCTTTCGGTCTCTCATTTCCACACTCTATTCCCCCACTTTCTGCCACTTCAGGACTGCGCTTTCCAGAACAGGAGGCCCATAGCTGACCCGGATCAATGTGATCGATAAAGTGTTGTGGAACCCGGGTTACTTTGGGCCTCCCAGCAGCTACCGAAGAAGTTTATAGGCACATCTTGACTCATTCAATCAATGGTGTTTATTGAGTGCTCACTTGTGTGCAGAGTAATAATAATAATAATAATGGCATTTGCTAAGCGCTTACTATGTGCCTGACACCTAGGGTTTTGTCAGGTTGTCCCTCATGGGGCTCACGGTCTTAATCCTCATTATACAGATGAGGTAACTGAGGCCCAGAGAACTGAAGTGACTTGTCCAAGACCAACCGGCAGACAGTAATAATAATAATAATGTTGGTATTTGTTAAGCGCTATGTGCAGAGCACTGTTCTAAGCGCTGGGGTAGATACAGGGTAATCAGGTTGTCCCCCGTGAGGCTCACAGTCTTCATCCCCATTTTACAGATGGGGTCACTGAGGCTCAGAGAAGCTAAGGGTCTTGCCCACAGTCACACAGCTGCCAATTGGCAGAGCTGGGATTCGAACCCATGACCTCTGACTCCCAAGCCCGGGCCCTTTCCACTGAGCCATGCTGCTGGAGCTGTAATTAGAATCCAGATCCTTCTGAATGCCAGGGCTGAACTGTTCCCACTAGGTCACGCTGCTTCTCATTTCCTGCTCTTATTCTTTTCCCCGGAATTTACCCAAGGCTGTGCCTGGGACGGGGAGAGGTAGAAGGTGTCGGAAGTGGCGGGAGAGGGCAAGCTCTCTAACTGAGGAAAGCTGGTAACGGTTGATAATGAATTCTGGTAATTGTTAAGTGCTTACTATGCGATAAGCCCTGCACTAAGCACTGCGGTAGAAGCAGTATGACTTAGTGGGAAGAGCCCGGGTTTGGGAGTCAGAGGTTGTGAGTTCTAATCCCCGCTCCGCCACTTGTCTGCTGTGTGACCTTGGGCAAGCCACTTCACTTCTCTATCTGTAAAATGAGAATTAAGACTTTGAGCCCCACGTGGGACAACCTGATCACCTTGTATCTACCCTTGTGCTTAAAACAGTGCTTGGCACAGAGTAAGCTCTCAACAAATACCGTAATTATTATAAAAGCTAATCGGGTCCCTCGCAGGGTTCACAGACTAAGTAGAAGGGAGGGCAGGCATTGAATCCCTATTTTGCAGATGAGGGAACTGAGGCCGAGATAAGTGACTCGATTTTCCCAAGGTCACATAGCAGATACCCGGCGGAGCCAGGATTAGAATCCAGGTCCTCTGATTCCCAGGCCCGTGTTCTTTCTAAGCAACGGTGCTTCTCTTGGGGCCCGTTGGCTCTAGGGGTGCGTCCCAGTCACCCAAGTTGAAAGAAGGTGGTGAATAGAAGACTGTTGGTGTTTCTAATCATTCTAATAAAGTTAAACGGCTTGGGTCGGATCATTCTTTCCACAGGGTGAGCGGCACTCTAGCCCGTACAAAATGGGCTGCAGAAAGCTGGATAAAAAATGTCACCTTAGGCACCTGAATTAATAGTTCGGTTATGTACTCTGTTAAGTCCCTACTATAGATCAGAATAAGAGTGCCAGACAGACAATTCTTTAGCGCTAACAATTTTTTCTAAAAGGTGGAGAAGCAGCCTTTGCGATCTGCGCGAATTATCCAGATTTTAAAAAAAAATTAAATGTGCAGTGTTGTATTTTTTTCCCCCTCGGCTTCATGCAGGTTGTGCCGAAGACATAAAATTGCAGCAAAGTTGGCAAGAACAAATACTTCCATGGTTTTTTCTAAGGCTGCAATTAATGATAATGAAGCTCTACCTTATATGGCTAGGAGATACAGTACAAATTGGATAAGTAAGAAAAATGATCCTCCATTGTGCTTCTCCAATCCAGTACATCAGGGTATCGCCGCTGCATGGCTATCTTTATTTTAAACCATTAAACAAAACAATATAAATCTACAGGCAGGTGTTTCTTGTTGCCGAAGTATTGAAAGTTGTAATGCAAACAATCTAATTTTAGCATCTATGTAGAGTGTGAAGTAAATTTACTGATCACTGATGCATTGAGCAGAGAGAGGAAATAATCAGCGGGGGCTTTCAGCAAGATTATCCTATTAAAGCGGGAAGACTTCATGCGGTTGTTAAGGAAGTAGTCAAAAGCAGGTGATGGAAGTGAAGGGTTTGAAGAGTCGGCACTGGGCCTACCGTACATGTTAAGTTGTTGTTTTCTGCTCAGCTAAGCAGCAGAGAATTGATATGTTAGCAATGAAGTGCAATGACAATTAAATTGTAACTGACCTACATGTTACCATCATTATGCTTTCTCTTTTTTACTGCTTTCCCTCTTATTTAATCACACAGTATGGGGTTTTTATTAGGCTGTAATGTTAAAATCTTCATCCATTTAGCCATAAATGTTTGACTGGATATCTATCAGGCTTCCTTTCACTATACAAACAAAACCATTTTGCTGAATCATTGTTGACTTGTTTGTGGCCTAATTTAATGAGTGTAATAACTTACATTACTACCCAGTTAACATTTAGGAGCCCAGAAAAGACCTGCTAGCATGCAGGCAAGCCACTGTACACATTTTCTATTCCTAGCACTTCTCTTTGCAGTAAATTTCATACAATAATATGCACCGCTTACCACACCGGCTCAGGTTTTTAGTCCGGGAAGGGGAACGGCCCCACCCCGGGATTTCCGTGGCTCCAGAAATGGGGCCTTTAGGCCCGACTCCAGAACGCTGAACGGGGTTCCCGTTCCCGAGGTATCGCGCGCCCTCGTTCTGCGGCCCACGCCAGCTCTGGGTCTCCGCCTTGCGGATGGCGCTTCTTTTCCGAATAAAACGTGGAGCTCCCGATTGGAAACAAAATGCCTCGGGGAGGGAAACCATCCTTCTTCGTTAAACACAATGAAGTCCCGAGTCTAAATGCGAAAGCGAGGGGAAGTCGGGGGATAATGTGCCTTGTCGTTATTTATATTTATTTGATCGAGCTGGCTGCGACCTCCGATTATGTGTCTTTTTAGCATCTCGCTGGGAAAGAAAGCCGCCCCCCAACACACACCCGACACACGCACATATACACACACAAGTACATACACACACACGCTCCCCCCCTCCAAAAAAACACCACCCTCTCTCTCGGCACGTTTGCATGATGTCTGGCTAAATGGCCATTTAACACCAACGTTTTATGATGATGGATTTGCATTCTTGTTCCATTACCAAAAAGAATCAGAGATATCTTGGCCACCTATTCTGCTATAAACACAAATAGCATCTGACAATCCACTGGATCAATTAAGTCACAGAAATAGGCTCGGTATTTCCATACTAATTTCATGCATAGATGACAAAATTAAGGCTGTTTTCTTGCTTGAAGTGCCCATTATTTGAAAAGTAATAGATATAGGCGCTGACAATTTGTAAACAAGTGTTGCCACTTTGAAAGATTTGGAGCAGGCGGGGAGAAAGGATATTTTTCTCCCGAGCCTTCAGAGCAATAGCGCTGCTTGGTTTTAGCCAAGACTGAAGATTTTCATTTCAATCGTGTGGGCCAAGTCTCAGACTGACAACCCCGTCTTTAGCATCGTATTTGTACTGCCCGAGTTGGGCCCAGATTGCCGTTGCTTTCTCCTCCTTCTGAGCCCCCAGAAGGACAAAGCGCCTTTCTTGCCTGGGTTTCCAGAGCCAGAGGAACGAATAGTTCAACTGAAACATTTAGGCCTGTGTCTACCTACTACTTGAGTCTGATCATCAGGACTTTGGAGTATGAAACATCGTCGTGATGAACAGAAAGCCATTTCCCAAGCATACAGCGCTGTCCAAGCCAAGAAGAGACGGCAGGGGAATTGATATCAGAGAAGATGGTCGACCCCTTAGTACCCGATAGAGATCACACCCAAGGCAACGACAGAGTTGTCGGGACCAAAGAAGGCTAAGATGGATTGGGAGAGATGGACACTCAGTAGAGGGAGAAGTTCTGGTTTAAGTTGCTTGGAAAAGGTCTTATGGAGAAAGTGGCCTTTGAGGTCAGTATCAATTCATTAATGTGTCAACGTCGAGAGTAAGAACTGGGGCAGATACATGATAATCCTAGTAGCCCCGATCCCCATCTGACCTGGGGCTCACGATCTGAGAAGCGAAGAAAGCAGCCACCTCAGCACCATTAGGAGAAGCAGCATGGCTCAGTGCGAAGAGCCTGAGCTTCGGAGTCAGAGGTCATGGGTTCGTCTCCCGGCTCTGCCACTTGTCAGCTGTGTGACTGTGGGCAAGTCACTTAACTTCTCTGTGCCTCAGTTACCTCATCTGTAAAATGGGGATTAACTGTGAGCCTCACATGGTACGACCTGATTACCCTGTATCTACCCCAGCACTTAGAACAGTGTTCTGCACATAGTAAGCGCTTAACAAATACCAATATTATTATCAGGGGCTAAGGAGGTAAATAAAGGGGAAATTTTGAGACGATGATAATGATGGTATTTGTTAAGTGCTTACTATGTACCAGGCGCTGTACTAAGGTCTGGGGTGGACTGTGTCCAACCCGATTTGCTTGTATCCACCCCAGTGCTTATTACGGTGCCTGGCACATAGTAAGCACTTACGAAATACTATCATCATCATCTAGTCAGTGACTTGTCAGTGGTGGGAGGCAGGGCAAGTCACTTCATTTTCCCTGGGCCTCCATTGCTCATTGGTAAAGAGAAGCAGCGGCGCTTAGTGGAAAGAGCACGGGCTTGAGAGTCAGAGGTCAAAGGCTCTAATTCCGGCTCCACCACTTGTCAGTTGCTTGACTTTTGGGCAAGTCACCTACCTTTTCTGTGCCTCAGTTACCTCATCTGAAAAATGGGGATTAAGACCGTGAGCCCTATCTGAAACAACCTGATAACCTCATCTCTCTCCCAGGGCTTAGAACAGTGCTTGGCACATAGTAAGAGCTTAACAAATACCACCATTATTATTATTGTAATCATTATTAAAATGGAGATAAAATATCTGTTCTCCCTACTTCTTAGGGGCTGTGAGCAATGTCAGGGACAGGGATTGTGTCCAAGCAGTCAACCGACTGTATTTTTTTCATGGTATTCATTAAGCACTTACTATGTGGTGGACACTGTTAGAACCTCTGGGGTAGATACAAGCTTCTCAGGTTGGATGCAAGTTCCTGTTACACATAGGGCTCTCAGTCTTAATCTTCATTTTAGAGATGAGGAAAATGAGGCAAAGAAAAGTGAAGGGACTTGCCCAAGGTCACACAGCAGACAAGTGGCGGAGCCGGGATTAGAACCCGAGTCCTCTGATTTTCCACTAGGCCACACTGCTTGTCTCACCATTCCCACTGGTCTTGGATTCAGCAGTGGGAATGGTGAGAGAAAGGAAAGAAGTGCGTTCTCTTCCTGGCTTGAATTAATGAAGACCTTCTGAACCGGAGAATCCCGGGAGTCAGTTACAGAGAAGAATAAGTGGTTTCCAGCCTGGGGACCTGTAATTTACAGGGTGCAAGTGCCTCCCCTGAAAACCCAGGCATGAATCGCCGTGATGTGGCCAAGCTGATTCGGGGCCAGGCTTATCTTTCACACCGAATTTGATGAGACTGCAATCGGGAGGGCCTGACCTATCATATTTCGGATATTTTGCTTAGCAATTAGCAAGGTGAGAGATTTTTCACGTCAAATGCAGGATCGTCTCTTTCTGCGGGAGGGGGGAAGCATTACTTCAGTTGATCGGGGCTGCAGAGGGATCAACTGGTGACAAGAACATCTAGAGGTGAAGACGCCACCCAATTCCGTGAGGATGCAGAGCAGTCGGAAGCACCTTTTGGATCCGAGAAGACGCGAGGAAAAAAAACGATGGGAGAGATAGATTAGAGTATGGTCAGAGAATGCTCTTCTCCCTGGGTAATGCTGCCGTTAGGAAAACATGGACTGTCAACAAGCAGTTAATAAAAGACTGCTGATATGGTGGTCGGTGGAGTAAAGAGGGGAAAAAAAGGTCTTTTCCAATTTTGGGGGCATCTGTTAAGTGCTTACAGTGTGCTAAACACTGTACTAAGTGCCGGGATAGATACAAGCTAATTAGGTTGGACACAAACCCTGTCCCCCAGAGGGTTCACAGTCTAAAGGAGAGGGAGAACAGGGATCGAATCCCCAAATTACAGATGAGAAAACTGAGGCCCAGAGAGGTTTTCTGCATTATAAATTCCCCTGCTCTTCAGCACATCTGCTGCACACTCCAGGTTACCTAGAAAGGGATAATAGAACCCCTATTGCACTATTAAAAAAACAGATAGACCAGCTCCAGCATCTCCAAACCAGACATTGTTTCAATCTCCTTTGAATGTGTGTAACCTCTCACTTGCCCAGCTATTGGACCCGTGGAAAAAGCACAGCTCTGGAAATCAGGAGACCTGGATTCAAGGTCTGCCTGTAGCTTACTAACGTAGACAAGGATCGCTAAAATTAGGCATGCATTTTGCTCTTTGTGGCACCCCTGCCCACCTACTCCCTTGTGGCATTCCATGCCCCGGTGAGAACACGATGGGCAGGGTCGGTCAGTCAGTCAATCGTATTTATCGAGCGCTTACCGTGCGCAGAACACTGTACCGAACACTTGGGAGAGTACCATATAACAATATAAGACACGTTCCCTGCCCACGACGAGTTTACAGTCTAGAGAGGGTCAAGTGAGTGACAGCTCCTCTGTACAAGTCACTGGCTCTCCAACCGATTCCTAAACCCGGGTTTTCAAGACTGAGGCTCGTTCATCATTCCCGACAAGAGACTTCATCCATCAGCTTCCTGTGGACTGCCTGGCTTTCGAAGACAAAGTTAGAGACGGAAGTCGCTATTTTAGAAGCACACAGTGGGCAGGGATCGGGTCTACCGGCACTACTGTGTGGTCCTCTCCCAAGTGCTTAGTTCAGGGCTCTGCACACAGTAAGCGCTCAATAAATACCACTGATTGATTCATTGAAAACATAACTGGAGGGGATTCATTTATACGAAAGTGTGCTTGCTTGTACCACCCTAAACAGTAATTGTGCTATTTCACTCGATTGTATTCACTGAGAGATTACTGTGCTAAGCACTGTTGGGAGAGTACAATAAAACAACAGACAGACACATTCCTGCCCACAACGAGCTCACAGTCTGGGGGGAGAATTTATTAAGCACTTAGTCTGTGACAGGCACTGTACTAAGCGCCGGGATAGATACAAGATACAAGACAATCAGGTCAGACACGGTCCCTGCACCACATGGGGCTCACAGTCTTAATCCCCATTTTACAGATGAGGTAGCTGAGGCACAGAGAAGCGAAGGGACATACCCTAGATCAGACAGCAGACAGCCGGCATTAAAACCCAGGTCCTCTGACACCCGAGCCTGGGGTCTTTCCACTAGGCCATGCTGCTTCTCACGGTGGACTCATTGTTCCCAGAAACCCTTGTTTGACAGACGCTCAGCCCACCAGTGACTCCCGCCAAACAGACTCTTGCCTTCCAGTTACTGACGCTGCCTGCTGGGATGCTCGGGATCAGAAAGCTCCCCTTCCCTCTGAGCCTGCGGCCTCTCACGTCAAGCGTTTATCTGATTGTGTCTACTGACTCTATCGTACTCTCCCGGGTGCTTAATACAGAGTTCCGCATGCAGTTAGCGGTAAGTATATCCTACTGATTGATTGATTGGTCTGGGCCCGCCTCACCAACTCATTCCTTCCCCTCCTTCCTTGCACCAGCACTGGGCAGCCTCGGGGCAAGCTGACCACCAGCTGTCTCTCCAGCCAGCTTGGGCGAGCTGGCAGTCATCGGTTTTTTAATGTGTTTGGCTATCTTTGAGCCAATCGATCCTCCTCTGCCTCTCCTGTTGGCTGGCCTCAGGGTACCCTGGGGCTTTTTCCCTTTCCTGACAGACAGAGAAATGGGGCTGAACTTTCACTTCAGAAACGCCTAGGATCGAGCAGCGGCAGCAATGCCGAGGAAGAAGCTTGAGCCCAGGAAGATTCTGGGGGAAACCACCTGCCTTGGGGGAAGAGAATAGTGGGAGTCCAGATCTGGGACATGACGATAATGGTCATATTTCACAAGATACACCAAAGAGCTAAGCATGGCCCTCCATTTGTTCATTTCCTGACAAACAGATCCACACAATCAAGACTTCAGGCTTGGCCTGTCAAGGTTTCCCACAGAAAGGGGGGAAGGAAAAAGAGAAACATCACCCAAGAAATCAAAGCGCCGTGACTCTTAAATGTATGCTACACCAAAGGCTCTACCACTGAGAATCTTGTCCGGGATATTTCAATTTGTAATTATGCTTAGCCACAAGCTGATTGATCCCTCTATAAAGAAAGGGGAAGTGACAAAACAAACTTAAAGTGTTTTCCACAAACAGCCCTCCTCATGGCTGCAGCCATCCCAGGCTTATCTGGCGGGTAGTAGCAGGAGGCCTAAAATTACCTCATCCAAACCCTCCCAAAGCTGGCAGCAATTAAATGAATCCTGAATAACAAAACCAAGAGGTATGATGTGAAAGAAAGGCTCATCTTTGGGCAGAAGAAGGCTGAGCTGCAGGTTCTAGGTGAAAGAACTGAATACTGTATGCACAAGGGAAAGATTTCGTCTTTTCAAATCATTAGTCATTCCCCCCAGGAGCTTCTTTCAAAAGTAGAATACCCTGCTGCATATATTCCTTTCCTGTCATTATTTCCCCTATGATTTTTAGGTGACTCAATAGACCAAAGAAGGCCAGGAATCTTGGGCGGCCCTGCAGCAGAAGATGGTGGTCTGATCCAGAACCTGTGTTTTTTCATCAATGAGTCAATGGCACAGAGAAACAGCGTGGCCTAGTGAAAGAAATCCAGGAATTAGAGTCAGGAGATTTGGGTTCTAATCCTGGATCTGCTACTTGACTGCTGTGTGATCTTCAGCAAGTAACTTAACTTCTCTGTGTCTCAACTTCCTCATCTGCAATACCTATACTCCCTCCCATTTAGAATGAATCCAGTGTCAGACACTGACTATGCCTGTTACAATTATTTAATTTACCCCAAGACTTAGAACACTGTTTGGCAAACCGTAGGCATTTAATCGATATCATAAATAATAAGAATAATTATGATACTCATTAAACACTATGTGTCAAGCACTGTTCTAAGCGCTGGAGTAGATACAACTTAATGAGGTTGGACCCAGTCCCTGTCCCACATGGAGCTCACACTCTTAATCTCTATTTTACAGATGAGGTAACTGAGGCCCAGAGAAGTTAAGTGACTTACCCAAGGTCGCACAGCAGACAGGTGGCAGAGCCGGATTATCATTTATAAAATGTCTTCTGTGGGCAGAGACCTACGCTTGAGAGAGTAGAAAGGAAGCCAAAGACGGTATCTTTCTCGAGGGACTTACAATCTTATGTGAGACAGACACGAAACTAGATTAGTTATGAGAAAAAAGGGAAAGGAAAAATGGATGAGAGTAAATTCATGCTTAAAAATAAAGTATGTAAACACATATATACACAAGTGTTACAGGAGACCGAGAGTGAATAAGTGCTGAGGTAGGGCAGAAATATTGAGGTGGTAGTTGACCGGGGGAAAAGAAAAATTAGTCGTACATTGGGAGGCCTTTGATCGTGAGCAGAGTTGTAGTATGGAGGTTTTGAAAATGGAGGGAGGTCCAGGCAGTTCAGAGAACCAGAGTTGGTGTCAAGCGGCGGGACAGGTGAGGAGGTTCACTTAGGAGAAACATAGAACGAGGATTCATTCGTTCATTCATTCGATCGTATTTATTGAGCGCTTACTGTGTGCAGAGCACTGTACGAAGTGTTTGGAAAGTACAGTTCAGCAATAAAGAGAAACATTCCCTGCCCACACCGGGCTTACCGTCTAGAAGGATAGGCCAGGGGCAGGTGAAGAAGGGAGGGAAGTAAGGAGGAGAGACTGGGTGGAGAGCCTTGAGTCAAATGGCAGGAATTTCCACTTGATGCGTGTGTGTCGCGGGGGAGTGGACAGCCAGTCCAAGTTCTGGATGGAGGGGGGTGCAACGTGAGGAGAAATCCATTTTAGGAAGGATAATCGGGGCTACTTCTGCAAGAGTTTAGAGAATGGAAAAAGCAACTCAGAGATAACAGAGGAGACTCTTCATCTCAAAAGTCTATCACTGGACTGCCCAAGAGTGTGTGTCATATACACACTCTCAACTTTTTATAACTAATTACGAAAGAAAGCTTAGTAGAATTCAATATATTTACTTAGGAAAGATGAAGGATGGAGTGAGCAGGGCAAGGTTAGTCAAACAGTGGCTCTAGCGAGAATAAAGAAATCCAATGCTTAGATCTCTCAGTCGTCCCCCTACATTATTCCACTGAATGCCACCTTGAGAGAGGATTTCTAGGGAAATGGAGGGGATGTTCATCCCCTTAGACGTGGTTTTTTTTTTTGCCCAGGGACCACAATCCAGGAGGATGTGGATCTGATTATTGGGACCATTCTTTCACCTGCTTTGGCAGTCTTATTTCGAAGCAGCTGTCTTTACTTTTGAAAGCATTCAGTGAGAAAGGATTGAAATGATGACAAGTCCGGGGGTCCAAAGCTGGCAGAGGAGCAAGTTTCTGGAGTTGTGGGGATGGCGAAGCATGGCACAAGCCAGTCCTGGAGTGCCACCCTGCAGTTGGATGCTGCGGGAGCCGTGTCCTACCGTCCTTCCACACCGCCAGTGAAGTAAAGGGAGGGTGGAAGCCCCTTTTCCACGTGGGGAATGCCCGAACAATTGTTCAGTCGGACCATGATGAGTCAGTGTGTCCGGGGATTGTCCCTTACCCAGACACGAACTGTGATTTTTATTGCTGCAATTTTGATTTTATCCTATTTGAGCACCAACTGTACACAGAACATTGTACCAGATGTTATCATCCCGTTCCTCGAAAAGCTTACAGACTAGTCTCTCTCTCTCTCACCTGTATACTGTGAGTCCCGTGGGTCTGAATTCATGTCGTTGTATTCTCCCCGGCCATTGCCCAGAGGAGAGAAGCAGCACGGCTCAATGGGAAGAGCCCAGGCTTCGGAGTCAGAGGTCATGGGTTCTAATCCGGGCTCCGCCACTTGTCAGCTGTGTGACTTTGGGCAAGTCACTTCACTTCTCTGGGCCTCAGTTACCTCATCTCTAGAATGGGGATTAAGACTGTGAGCCCCATGCGGGACAACCTGATTACCTTATATCCCCCCAGCGCTTAGAACAGTGCTTGGCACATAGTAAGCGCTTAACAAATGCTGTCATCATCATCACTGTGTTATGGGTCAGGACAGCAGAGAATCACTTCTGGACCAGGAATATGTCAGAGCCAGAGAGAGCGATAGGGCATAATATATCTGCTCAGTGTCCAGTTCATTCCATCCAAGATCATCAAGGTTCAAAGGATGGAGAAGAGGTCCAATATGCATAGAAGCACAAGCAGCATGGCTCAGTGGAAAGAGCACGGGCTGGGGAGTCAGAGATCATGGGTTCAAATCCCGACTCTGCCGCTCGTCAGCTGTGTGACTTTGGGCAAGTAACTTAACTTCTCTGTGCCTCAGTGACCTCATCTGGAAAATGGGCATTAATACCGTGAGCCCCACGTGGGGCAACCCGATCACCTTGTATCCTCCCCAGCGCTTAGAACAGTGCTTTGCACATAGTAAGCGCTTAACAAATGCCATCATTATTATAGGGAGCATTAGCACACTGTAGACATTTAAAGAATTCATGAGGCCAATTCTCTTTTTTTTTTCAAAAATTGTATATCTCTAGGTACACAGAGTGGCTCTGGGCAAAAGAGTCAAACTATAACAGTCTCCAAGATGAAGAGATGCCAGTTTCTCATTGCTCAATTATCATCTGCACGATGAAACTCTAACCTTTGCTACAAGATCCTCACAGCCCTAATGAACGCTCATCAGGAATGCCGAACTGCTAGACTTATGCAAACAGGTCAGCCCTAATTTAAGCCCCTACGTTGCTTATGCCTTCAGTGGATTTATGGCACAGATTGACAAGCTGGGATGGAGGGAAGCCTATAGGAAGACCACGAGCCTGGGAGTCAGAGGACCTGGATTCTAATCCCGTCTCTGCCACTTGCCTGCTGTGTGACCTTGGGCAAGTCACTTATCTATGCCTCATCTGTAAAGTGGCGATTCAATGCCAGTACTCCCTCCCATTTAGACTGTGAGCCCCATGAGCCACAAGGATCGTGGCCCACCTGATTATCTTTCAGCTACCCCAGCACTTAGTAAGTGCTTGGAACATAATAGACTCTTAAGAAATGCCATCATTGAGCTCCAAAGAAAACCCAGTGGAGATGCTCTTTTTGTTGGTTTTTTAATGGTATTTTTTAAGCACTTATTATCTCCCGGGGGCTGTACTAAGTACCGGGGTAGATACAAGCTAACCAGATTGGATCGAGTCCAGGTCCCACGTGGGGCTCACAGTATCAATTCCCATTTTACAGATGAGGTAACCAAGGCACAGAGAAGTTAAGTGTTTTCCCCAAGGTCACACAGCAGACAAGGGGCAGCAGCACCCAGGTCCTTCCGATTCTCAGGGCCATGCTCTACCCACTAGCCCTTGCTGCTTCTCACGTTTCATCTTAAACCACTCTGTAAACAAGGTTCTGACGTGCTGGTGGAAGGGGTTGGGGAGTAGGTGTGTGTGAGAGAGGCTGAGACAGAGAGAGAGACAGAGAGGAAGAGACCCCTCAGCCCCATTAAAGGCTGCAGTGCTAAACATTTCTACTACAAGCTAAAACAATGAAAGGAAGTAGACGAGGAGTTGACCAGATTGAAGGCTGATTCTGTTAGCAGATGAACAGTTTTCCCGAGCTTGGGAGAGTTTAATAGTGGGTGAGAGTAATGTGGAGAGCAATTATTCTGGAGAATGAATTTTTATTTGTACCAAACACAATCTATCAATAGTATTAACTCTTGCGGACATTTTAATACAGATGTGGCTCCTGTCTTTACAAGTTCTATGCCCCCAAGACACTCCCTCTTACTGATTTCAGATATTTGAGCACAGTACCAGACTCTCTGCTGTCAGATTCGTGAAACGGAGTGATGAGGAAAAAGGACTATTACTTGGGTCCAGACAGTGGCATTAGTCTTTCAATTTCATAATAACTTCATTCTTCAAATTTAATTTTTGTCTATCTCCCTCATTTCCTCGCTAGATTCTAAGCTCCTAAAGGCAGGGGCTGTGCATTCTAACTGTCGAACTCTCCCGGGGGCTTAATACAGTTGCCTAGCACTCAGGAGCTCAAATATCATTGATTGATTGATCGAATGAAAGGGAATGAACAACTCTTTTTTTCAGTCTGCATCAGAATCCCGTGGGGCTATACTCATTTCAACACGATCCATCTAAATGAAAGAATCAAGTTAGAGATTCATGGCTTTAAAGTTCCCCCTGCACCATTCTGGCTTCACCCAAATTCTTGATATTCAGATGTCATATAGTAATTGTTAGTGAGCAGATGGGTGGAAAAAACACATTAAAAGGAATAAATAGCAAGAGGACTTGGACAGATACAGTGAATGGCCTCTCTTCTGGAGGCTAGCCAGCCTGACACTTTGGTTTCCCAAAATCCATGCCATCTTCATTGCAAATGAGAATCCTCCCTATCCCAAGCTCTAAAACATTCTTTATTTCTTCCAAACCCTTGGATTTTGGAAAAGAGGCGGTAGGCCTTTGGGTTTGGAACACAAATGGAATTTGTGCTTTTCAACGGAGAGGGGTTGAAATATGGGAGATGAACAATTCTGAGTTCATGTCGGTCCTTTCCCTTAAACTTCATAATAATAATAATAATAATGTTGGTATTTGTTAAGTGCTTATTATGTGTCGAGTACTGTTCTAAGCGCTGGGGTAGATACAGGGTAATCGGTTTGTCCCACGTGAGGCTCACGGTCTTAATACCCATTTTCCAGAAGAGGTAACAGGCACAGAGAAGTTGAGTGACTTGCCCAAAGTCACACAAACTGACAGGTGGCAGAGCCGGGATTAGAACCCATGACCTCTGACTCCTAAGCCCTTGCTCTTTCCACTGAGCCACTCTGCTTCTCTACATCACCATGGTGTGCTCAGACTGACACCGTTTTCACTCAGGGCTGCCTCCGGGCCTTCCAAATGGCATCATTAGGCCACGAGGCTCTACATGATGTTAGACCACAGTGCAAGCCAGTTGGTGAAGATCAAGCAAGAGAAGCTTCGTTCAAATGCGGAATTCATAAGCCAGTGTCAATGTAGATTTTTCCATGCTCCGTCTGGGAACACCAACTTTTTTCAAAAGCTTGCACCCTGGAGTTCTAGGCATTTTGTAAAAATGAGGTCTTTAGAGCGATGCTAGACATTCACTGGCTCCACATGAAACCTTATCCAAACCCTGCAGGTTTTCCAGAAAGCTAACCTGCCAAACAAGTAGCTAGATCTTCTCTGGTTCTTTGCTCTCTTTCCTCGACGAGCACCACCCAGGTCAATTGCTCCAGAGCATTTTCCCCATAGAAACCTCACTGAAGTTCACGGTCCATTCTAAAGGATTCTTTTTTGTTTTGTAAAGGCATGACCGATAAATCAATCGTATTTATGGAGCACTTACTATGTGCAGAACACTGTACTAAGGACTTGGGAGAGTACAATTCAACAGAACAAGCAGACGTGTTCCTTGCCCATAACAAGCTTATGGTCTTGAGGGGGGAGACAGACATGAATATGTAATTTATAATATATAATGTTTATAATATATAATTTGAAGATATGTGCATCAGTGCTGTGAGGTCAGGAACGCAAATATCAACTGTCCAGAGGTTACAGATTGACAGATTGAAGCACATAGACGATGCAGAAGGAAGAGCAAGATGGGAAACAGAGAGCTTAATAGGGGAGGGAATCTTCAAGGAGATTCATTCAATAGTATTTATTGAGCGCTTACTATGTGCAGAGCACTGTACTAAGCGCTTGGGATGAACAAGTCGGCAACAGGAGATGTGACCTCTATAATGCTTTGAAGGTGGAAAGAGTGGTGGACTGGCATATATGGAGAGGGAAGGTGTTCCAGGCCAGGGGGAGGATGTGGGAAAGGGGTCGGTGGTGAGATAGATGAGATTGGGCCACAACGATTAAGCTGCTGCTAGAGGAGCAGAGTGTGAGGTCTGGACTGGAGTAGGAGATTAGTGAAGTGAGGTAGGATGGGGCAAATTGACTGAGTGCTTTAAAGATGACGGTACAGGGTTTCTTTTTAATGCGAAGGCGGATGGGCAGCCATTGGAGGGTCTTCAGGAGCGGGGAGACGGAGACTGAACGTTTTTGTTGATAAACGATCCGTGCAGCCAAGTGAAGTATGGATTGGAGTGGGGAGAGACAGCAAGCCGGGAGGTCAGCAAGAGACAGATAATAATAATAATGTTGGTATTTGTTAAGTGCTTAATATGTGCAGAACACTGTTCTAAGTGCTGGGTGGATACAAGGTGATCAGGCTGTCCCTCATGGGGCTCACAGTCTTCATCCCCATTTTACAGACGGGGTAACTGAGGCCCAGGGAAGTGAAGTGACTTGCCCACAGTCACACAGCTGACAAGTGGCAGAGCTGGGGTTCGAACTCATGACCTCTGACTCCAAAGCCCGTGCTCTTTCCACTGAGCCATGCTGCTTCTCTATGCAGCAGTCGAGGCGGGATAGGACAAGCACTTGGATCAATGTGGATGGAGTTTGGTTGGAGAGGAAAGGGCAGATTTTAGCAATGTTGTGAAAGCAGAACCGACAGGATGTGGTAACAGATTGAATATGTGGATGAAATGAGCGAGAGATGAGTCGGAGACAATTCCAAAGTTGGGGGCTTGTGAGATAGGGAAGATAGTGTTGTCTATAGTGATGGGAAAGACATGGGGAGAACAGGGTTCGGGCGAGAAGCCAGGGAGTTCAGCTTTGGATGTGTTTAATTTGAGTTGTTGGTGCGTCATCCAAGTAGACATGTCTTGAAGACGGGAGGAAATGTGAGATGGCAGGGAAGGAAAGAGGTCGGGGCTGGAGATGTAAATTTAGGAATCAATAACTAAAAATAGAACATAAAATTATGAAAGTAATATGTATTTTAAAGATTGAGAGGCTTTCCTGAATATGGGGAGTGACTTATTGAAGAGGTTAATAAAGATATCCTTTGAAAAATGTGGTTAGAAGTCATGAAGTGAATTTTCTGCTTTTGAACCCTGTGGTCTGTTGTGGAAGATTTTCCTCATTTCTACTTTCTCTGTCTCTCTTTCCTTCCCTCTCTCTCTCATACTTTCTATTGAAAAGATAATAGATGAGGAAAACATCGCTCCCAGGGAGGTTGAGTTAAAATGTAATGCATGTTACTAATCCTAACATAACATTGGCAGCTTTCACCCTCCCCCTGCCAAACCCAAATTAACACACTGCCTTATTGGAAAGCAAAGGCTGCAGCTATATTTATAGCTCAATTAACAAGTTTCATAACTCCACCAGCAGAAGTACAAAGCAACCCTACCAACGCCACACATTTTAACGCCACGATGACCCTGTTCATGGCCCCTTCCCCCCCTCAACTTCTCCCAGGAAACAGTTTCCACTATCACCTTGAAAGAACAATGATAACAGGCCTTGGCCTATCAGATCCAGGGAAGCTAGTTGATGGTGGGTCCATAACAATGTGAAATTGATACATGTAGAGAATATTTTGTCACCCGTGCTGTTATTCTTTCCTCTTGAGGCAAATATCAGCGCTGGCATCTTAGGAGCTAATGGCTGGGTGGAATTGTTGCTATCTTATGGCTCATACTCCTCGACGGGGCACGGAAAGGTCTTTTAGACACCTACAGTCTGGCACTCCGGCAGTATTTACAGCTTTGAAAGACCTGTAACCTCTTCCTGATACCTTTTAGAGGGGTTATTTTGGCTTGAGGAGAGAAGGTGTCTTCTGAGGAGGCTTATAGGACCCATTTTACCATTAACCTGATGCGGAAAAGTTCGGTAAAGAATTTTTGATAGAGTACTTGACTAAGAGCAAACTTATTTTCGGAGTCCGGTTGGGTGATTTTCAACTATTTTAGGGAGAAAAAGAAAACACCCCAGGATCTTCACGTCTGGGGGTGTTTTGGGTCCACCGACCCTGCAGCCTGCCAACTCTCTCCGCCCGACTCCCATACGGCAGCCGTACCAGCTTGGGCCCTGTGAATCGGGTGAAATTCCATGGCAATGGGGAGCCGAAGGGACAGTGGCCCGAGGCCGATCTGAAGCCGGGATTACAGAGAAGTGACATGGCTTCGATGTACCCCAAATCAGTTGGGCTGGATAACAAAAAACAATAGTGCGGAAGCAAGATGTAAATTAGGGTGCACTCTCCCATCTCCCACCTCCCGCAATCCATACAGAAGGAAATGGTGAAAGGAGGTCTGCGTTCGGAGACGCCTTCCACTCTGTGGGTGGGAGCGTGGTTTAGTGGAAAGGGCACGGGCTTGGGAGTCAGAGGACATGGGTTCTAATCCCGGCTCCGCCATTTGTCTGTTGTGTGACCTTGGGCAAGCTGCTTAACACTTCTGTGCCTCAGTTACCTCATCTGTAAAATGGGGATTAAAATTGTGAGCCCCACGTGGGACAACCTGATTACCTTGTATCTAGCCCAGCACTTACCTTGTAAGTGCTTAACAATTACCATAATAATAATAATAATAATAAAGGTGGCTCAGGGGATTTGATGGGCAGTGTTTAGGATTCATTCCATAATGGATTTTTTCCCTTACATTTCAAGTCTCCACACTCTCCTCACCGCAGTCTAAATTCTTTTTGGACAGGGACAAGTCTACTGTTGCAGTTGTTCCCAGTGCTTAGGACAGTGTTCCGCACACAGTAGGTACTTGCCAAATGCCAAACTCATTACTACGAGTTTACATACAGTAGGTGGTCAGTAAATATCACTACAATTGGAGCTCGGGGCAAACACCTGCAGTGGGTTTCCACTCCAGATTAGCCTCCGGTAAATAAGTGCTAAATTCTGACTCCAAAGAAACTCCATCCGAAAATCTTGGGCAACTTCCAAAAGCCGAGACGTTCCGCCGAGTGGCTGAAATGTCTCCCACACTGCTTCTGGACCCGGGCATGATATTCCACCTCTATTCACATACACTTTATCTGTCTGGACATTAGGAACCCCACAACGCGTACCTTAAAACAGCAGGACAGATTAAAGATGGATCTCCCCTCTTCCCTCTGAAATTACCAGTGCTGATTTGAACCAGTATCTTCACGTTGCTTTCTCACAGGTTTTGGATCTAATTATCTTTAAACATCTAGAGGAATGCATACAATTCCCCAACTGTTTATCTCTTTTTATGGTGAAAACATCTTCCCTATCCCTAGAAATCTGCTTTAATTATTTAATCGGTTTGGCTGAAACTCACAGGGCATTAAATTGTTAGTTGTTACTTAACATTCCTTATAAATTGCATTTATTAATTTCTCGAAAGAGACTCGTCCATTGCTACAGTAATTTAAATTAGTACCGAATGATGATTAAATCTTTGGGGCAAATTCAGTCCTTTAAGATCTGTAAATGACATTAGAGATAAGCTAACCAAATTTTTGTCCAAGAAGTGACAATTTATCAAGAACGTAATAAACCATGGCCGGAATATTCATTGTAAGCAGCACATAATGCGATCCATGAAATGACATTTTAGCATCGCCTTCACTCTGGTCACACTAAAGTATGCTGACAGTGCGGAGAGAGTAATACTCCATTGATATTTAACAGTTCACATCTACAGGTACTTGGCGGGATTGGGGAATTTTATGCACACTCGAGTCTCCTGACGAAAAATCCGTTATTGCACAATCCAGCACTGATTGATGCGTATTTTCCTTTGGTTTTAATTTTCAGGGGGTGATTAGCTTGCCAACAGTCGTCTCACGATGTTCGGATGAACGTACGTGAATGGTAGCAGGGAGCTACCGTTCTCACGGACACCACCATTGAACTTCAAGAAATTCTGATTCCTGGGAGCCCCCGACAGCTTTGTCGGAAGCAGCACGGCTCAGAAGATAGAGCGTGGGCCTGGGAGTCAGAAGGTCTTGGGTTCCAATCCTGGCTCCGCCACTTGTCTGCTATGCTAACTTGGGCAAGTCACTTCACTTCTCTGTGCCTCACTTACCTCATCTGCAAAATGGCCATGGAGACTGGGAGCCCCACGTGGGACAGGGACTGTGTCTAACCCGATTTGCTTGTATCCATCCCAGCGCTCAGTATAGTGCCTGGAACATAGTAAGCATTTAATACCAAAATTATCATTATCATTCAGAAATGACTCGCCTGTGGCCTGGAATTACCTCAGCGAAGAGGAACCATATCTTCCACCTTCAGTGAGCTCCTCTAAGAGTTCTCAGCTCTAAGTAGCAGCTCAAATACTACTGATTGAATCGTCCAATGAGTTTGGCTCAATTCCAGATTCTGTCATTTTGGGGGTTCATAAAGTAGGCCTCTGAGCACCCCCTATAGAAGAGAGTGAGCAAATGAATTCTGATAAAATAACAAAACAAACGTATAAAATAATAGATTCATCTTCCTGCAGCTAAAGATAAATATTAAATAATCCTATCTGGGGCTGCCTGAAAATTAATTTCTGGAAGGCAAATAGTGTAATATGTATGTGTGTTTCAATTCTAACTTTGCAGAGAACCTGCTCTGAGCATAAAGGACACAGAACGTGGAAATGCCAGATGCGCTTGGATTTCTTAGACACACACGCACGCACACTGCCCCCACACTGGATTCCACTGCACTCTCTGGAAAATGGCCCGTTTGGGATCGTCAGCATCCCAATTAATACCACATATTCACTCTAAAAACTCCTCATTTTAAAAATGCATTTCTGATACATTGCAAGCCTCTTGCACGAACTCTTCAAGAAGGAGGGAGGGACACTACAGTATTAAAGCAGTCATAAAGGGCCCGTTTCGACTGCAATTTGTGCTCTTCCAAATTAGAGTCAGGTGCACTAACCAGCACGGCGTGCGCAGATATACTCAGAGAAGAGACTTTACGACGGAATCCTCTAATGATGAATTTACCATTGAGAGACGGGAAAGAAGGGCAAGTAGTATATTGGATTCCATGTCACGGATTCATTACAGTCATCCAACCTGCTTTCTAGAAGGTGGAAAGAGAAGCAGTGTTTCCTAATGGGTAATGGGAGTCAGAAGGATCTGGGTTCCAATTCCAAATCCGCCACATCTACCGTGTGACCTTGGGCAAGTCACTTAACTTCTCTGTGCCTCGGTTACCTCACCCGTAAGACGGGGATTAGGACTGTGAGCCCCATGTGGGACAGGGACTGGGTCCAACCTGATGATCCTGTATCTGCCCCAGTATTTAGAACAGTGCTTGGCCCATAGTAAGTGCTTAACAAGTACCATAATCATTAATAATAGACTGTAAACTAGACTGTAAGCTAGACTGTAAACTTGTTGCGGGCAGGGAATGTATCTGCTACATTGTACTCGCCTGAGTGCTTAGGATAGTGGTCTGCACAGAGTAAGTGCTCGATTACTACGATTGACTAGTAATAATAAATGTAATGATAGTAACGATGATTCTAAAAATCGTGCATCGGCTAAGCACGTACCAGGTGTCAACTCGGTACTAAGCGTAGGGGTAGATACGAGATAATCAGGTCAGACAGTCACTCGTCCATGCGGAGTTCAAATCTAAGGGGACGTACTGCTAATAGAAGGTCAATGTGAAAACGTGATCTCTAGGGAATGAATAATACCGTTTCCTGCCACTTTCCAGGAGAGAAGTTCCAACAGGCCAGAGTGCTGAGCCAGAGTAACTCATGTCATACGTCGTGTTCCTCCGAAGCACCCTGTGGTAACTTCATCTGGTCCTTCCTCTGAGGGGTAAAGCCTTTGAGAGCTTTTGGCCAGTTGCCCTAGGGGGAGCAGCTGGGAGGTGTGACTCAGGTGAATATTTTTAGTGGGTCAGGCCATATGCTCTCATCATGGACACAGCATGGAGCTAAATGGCACAGTCTAACTCACCCCAAAGTGGAGTCGTATCCCTGTTCTCACAGAATTTGTCTCGGGATCGTGTGGTCTTCCTCGACCACTGCTGGTCCACGATCTGTTACTACCAGATACGGCGCGGGGCAAGGAGTGCTTTCTTTCATCCTGCCAGCGTTCCTCCTTTGTAAAACCTTTCCCCCTCGCCCTCAACCTTCAAGCAGTGACCTCCTGCCCTTTATGCTCAGACCCTGGTATCGAAGCCCTCACTCACCTACACGTTCGCTTTCTTTCTTCCTATCTCAATCAATCAATCATGTTTATTGAGCATAAACTGTGTGCAGAGCACCGTACTAAGCACGTAGGAGAGTACAACATAACATAGATGAAAGACATGTTCCCTGTCTTTAGTGTCTGTTTCCACCTCTCTAGACTGTAAGATTAAAGGCAGGAATCTTGTCGACTAACTCTATCGAACCCTCTCAAGCACTTGGTCCATCATTCTGCACATATTAGGGGCAATAAATACTATTGATCGATTGACATTTCCTTCAGTTGTCTCCCATTTTGTCTCTTGCCAAAAGAATGGCAAAACTTAAAGATAAGATGATCACACTCTCGCTGAGCTGAATGACTGAATCCGTATGAGAATTCTTGGTCTGGGATGTTATGTTTCCCCCTCCCCTTAGTCAATAAATACGATTGAATGAATATTAATAATAATAAGGGTATTTGTTAAGCGTTTACCAGGTGCCAAGCACTGTACTAAGTGCTGGGGTAGGTACAAGGTAATCAGGTTGTCCCACGTAGGGCTCACAGTCTTCATTTCCATTTTACAGATGAGGTAACTGAAGCACAGAGAAGTTAAGTGGCTTGTCCTAGGTCACCCAGAAGACAAATGGCGGAGCCGGGATTAGAACCCACATCCTCTGACTCCCAAGCTTGTGCTTTTTCCACTAGGCCACGCTGCTTCTGCTTCTTTATATGCACTATTCAGTGCGAGTAGAAAATGGGACAAAAGAAAAAGAAGTCCAAGGCTTGCCTTTGTATTTATAAGACTGTGAGAGAGGGAAAGAAATGGGGAGAGAGGGAAAGAGACGGGGAGTGAGGGGAAGAGATGGGGAGAGAGGGAAAAAGATGGGGAGAGAGGGAGAGAGAGAAGAAGGGAAAGGGAGAGCAGGAAAGAGGGAGAGAGAGAGCGTGCATTTTGGCTCCGGTCACCACTGAAACATAAATTTCCTTTGTTTCAGGACTTACAGAAACCGAATCCAGAAACCCCCACCCAGCAGTAGTAGAAAGCTCTCCCAGCAAATGAATAATGCCATTACGGTTAATGAGCTTTATTTCTGATTAGCAATTTGAGAGAATCCCACATCCAAGCTGCACACAGGGAGCTATGCGTGCCCTAAGCCAATGTATTTATAGAGGGATCCAACTGATTCTGACCTCTCTATCTCCCCAAAAGAGCTGCCTCCTTTTCACTTCCATCCCTCCCCAACCCAGCTCCAGGCTCCAGTTTACGAAATTATTTTCTTCTCCGCAGTAAAACAGAAAGATTCGACACAGACTTTTAAAAAGACAGAGACAAAAGCAGGTACTTTGTTGAAGTGTTCAGTAAGATCATCACCAGATAGAATCGTATACCTACCCGATCTTCCGCGGTGATCATGTTTTCCCTCTTTCCAAGTTCATACTTTTTCAAATATATGATATGTTACCTCCCATGTATTTAAACTGTACTTAAAAGCATGCTAAGAACTGGTAATTCTTTAATGGTTGTTCACTTACAAGAGATTGTGGGTCATTACACAATCATTTAAAGGGCATTAGTGAGAACCATTTAATGGTTTTAGTAGAATATCATTGTAAGGGACAGGGGAAAAGTTACTGGCTGTAAATTTTTATGACCGTTTCTTGCAAAACTTATTACTTTAAAGATTTATGTACGTAACAGTGAGCACGATAAAAGCCAGGCTAAAAATAATTTGAAATCAAAGTAATGTGCGTAGATAAGCTCCGGCTTTGCGGTGGTTTTGCGGCTATCTGAGTACTTTTCTTCGATTTTTTCACTGTAGGTCTAGACAGCAACACTGGCCCGTGATAACCCCACTGTGGGAGGAAGTTTGGCCAAAGGGAAATGTTAAGCCCCAGTACAAGGGGCGGGGGTAAATGATTGTAGAAATTCACACTTTTTGCTGTTGGCCAGTTGCTTTCAAATCAACATCTGCCCAGAAAACTCTGCATTTCAAACATCTTCTCCAACCACGATAACAGAGCAGTGAAAGAGAATACGAGGTGAATTTCCATAGGGAATTTGGGACTAGAAGTGAAAGGCAGTTCTTGTTTCTTTCATATGGTTCTGAAAATTTCCCCAAAAGCAGTGACAGAAGAAGACACAATTTAAAAAAAAAAGACCCGTTTCTTATCAGAAGAGGCTCATCCACCTAGCTGATTTAGTTCTCTCTGTTCCTTCCGGAAGAAGAAATGGGTATTTGATAAACTTGCCCTATTGAGGGCGTAATCTTATTAAAGTGCTTTAATAACACAACAGTCGTCATATTATGCCTGGTTTTGTCCATTTGCGATTCACATGGAATACGTAATGAACAAGACAATGCTTCCCTTTCCAGTAGTCTTGCATAAGTAGGAGAATATTTCTAATTAAAAAGGCAGAGTTAGCACAGTGCATGAATTGAACGGAACCATATCTCTGGAAATGCTGAGATTTTTACTGTTTGCATTAAGTAACGCTTGTATTTCTCTCTGAATCTGGCCCAATACCCATTACCAATAAGATGAAGATTTAAGATTACTTGGTCAAAGGATGGTGAATTACAACTTTTAATTAAAATGTAGAAAATAGTTGCTTTAAAATAAACATGATAATACTTTCGTGATCATTAATTTTTGATGTAAAGAACAACAAAAGCAACCTGAATATTTTAAAATGTGACATTATAAAGCCGGGCAAAGAGGATTTTTTAGAAAGTTATGGGTACAACAAAGCCAGGGCTGAGCAATTAATATTCCATGTGCCATCTCCCCAGTGGAGATGCCAGCAGCGTTCCACCGAGGATGAGCTCCTCAGTCTTCTTTCCCATCACAGTTCTTGGATTGGGCTGGAGATGACCGGGAAGCCCCGTGGCCTCAGCGGGAATGCTTTTTGCTTTCTTTGGATGGAAATACTTACCTCCAGCCCACCACCGGGTTCTGTAGGTAGCCAGGACTACAGGGCCCATCTGGGTGGGCGGGCAATGAGACTAATTGTCCTCACAACTTTTTAAGCTAGACATACAGCCTTGCTCATCCCAGATTTCCAGACAGAGCTGGGAGTTTCCAACCAGAGCTGAAAAGCCTCAAAACGGTGGCTCTGGGACCCATTAGCTCTTTAATGGAGTCAGTTCCATTTCCTGCTCACTTTTTGCCCTAGCGCTCAAAATCAAAAGCAATCAGTGGTATTCATTATTATTAAAAATAATAACAATAGTGGCATTTGGTAAGCACTTACTATGTGCCAAGCACTGTACTAAGTCCTGGGGTAGATACAAGATAGACAGGGCCCAAACGGGGCTCAAAGTCTAAGCAGGAGGGAGAACGGGTACTGAATCCCCATTGTGCAGATGAAGGAAGTGAGGCACAGAGGAGTGAAATGACTGGGCCAGGGTCACGCGGTAAGTAAGTGGCCGAGTCAGGATTAGAACCCAGGTCCTCTGACTCCCAGGTTGGTGCTCTTTCCACTGGGCCACAGTGCTTCTATTTATTGAGTGCTATCTGTGTACAGGGCACTGATCTAAAAGATTTGGAGACTTTAGTACAACAGAGCTGATAGACATTTTCCCCCAAAAGCTTCAGTCCTTTGTTCTAGTCCGGTTGTTGCTTTGGGATGTGGATTTTTTTAAGATGAGCCAAGCCTCCCTCCATTTTGGCACACATTACTTTTACTGTTCGGTTTGCCTTCCATCACCTGGCTGGCATTGGGCTAGTTTTCAGGAACGGTATTTCGAGCCACGTTCGTTCACGGTCACGGTCTCAGAATCGTTCTGTAGTTGGCCACGAGGAGCAGTTGCAGAGCGTTAGCTGCATCCTGACATTTCTTTGTCCCTCAGGGCGCTATCTTTTTCCCGAGGATTCAGGTGACCAAGGGAAGCTGGCGGGCTCTAGGGAAACGGCTGCCTTACTCCAGTCCGCGCCTGGTAGACGCGCATCGGGTCCACAGCTCTCGGAAAAGAACACCAAAAACAGAAACGCTGGAGACAATAGATGAAGGGCCGAGGAGATAAGGAAAAGTGAAAGTGGAGGTTAGGGAAAAGATGATCTCGTTCACTACTTTCAACACCTCACAGACTGAAACAATGGCACATTCATCGCGGAAGTAAAAACGCTGAGACAGAACATGAAGGCAGGGACTAACTCATTTCAGACTTCTATACTCTTAGCATCAAAAGGAAATTTTGACAATGCATTCAGACATCCCATATCTGACTGGGGGAAAGTAATGGATTTATGAAATTAGGAATTATCTTGGAGGCTGCAAAACTATTTAAAGACAGCACACGTTTATGAATGGTACAGGTTCTCTGTGATTTCTAGGAAGAACAAAGTGAGTTAAGAATAGATGCTCAGACTAAGCAACTTTTTCCTTTGCCATTGTCTGCACTCCAGATCCTGCAGAATATTTTCCCTTGTCTCCGTGACGGGATTTTTTTTTTCCTCTATGAGGTGGGAAGTATTGAACAAGGCCAAAAACATCCCACGTAATATGCAACTCAATATGCCCAATAGAGTATCCGATTCTAGTGTAGTCTCCTAAGCATTTATTACAGTGTTCTGCCCACAGTAAGCACTCAAACACCATTGTTTGACTGAATGATTCAATATTTTCATCTATTGCTTCCCCTTCTTGCTTCCCTTTCAAAGGACTTGCAGGTTCTCTTATTTAGAGAATTACAAAATATCAGCAGTGTGCGTGATCATATTCAGGATACGCATCCAATGTACATCACCTTGATTCTATTTATTTGCTATTGTTTTAATGAGATGTTCATCCCCTCGATTCTATTTATTGCTATTGTTTTTGTCTGTCCGTCTCCCCCGATTAAACTGTAAGCCCGTCAAAGGGCAGGGACTGTCTCTATCTGTTACCGATTTGTACATTCCAAGCACTTAGTACAGTGCTTTGCACATAGTAAGCGCTCAATAAATGCTATTGAATGAATGAATGAATCCGGAGCACACACACAATCAACCGATCATATTTATTACGCATTTACTGGGTGCATAGCACTGCACTAAGCACTTGGGAGAGTACAATAAAACAGAGTTGGTAGACATGTTCCCTGCCTACAATGAGCTTACAGTCTACAGGGGCGACAGACTGAATGATAGATATAAATAAATACATTACGAATACGTTCATAACTGCTGTGGGCACTTACAAGAGTTCCAGCTGATTCATTGAGCTTAAAGTGAGACAGTTCTTTTAATGTATTGGGGGAAACTTCTGGATGGCTTAAAATAGCTAGGTTTTAGCTTTATAGGCCTCCCTTGTTCTTTTTTTTTTCTTTCCGAATAGGATCTGCTTGCTACTGAAGAGGCTGAGGAAACAAAATGATAATAATAATAATAATAAAATGATGGTATTTGTTAAGCACTTACTATGTGCCAAGCACTATTCTAAGCACTGGTATAGACAGAAGGTTAGCAGGTTGTCCCTCATAGGGCTCACAGTCTTAATCCCCATTTTACAGATGAAGTAACTGAGGCACTGAGAAGTTCCGTGACTTGCCCAAAGTCATACAGCTGACAAGTGGCCGAGTCGGGATTAAAACCCATGACCCCTGACTCCCAAGCCCGGGATTTTTCCACTAAGCCACGCTGCTTCTCTAAAGCAGGAGAAGCAGTGTGGCTTAGTGGATAAAAAATGGGCCTTAGAGTCAGAAGACCCTGGGCTCTAACTCTGTCTGTGTGACTTTGGATAAATCACTTAAATTATCTGTGCCTCACTGACTTCATCTGTAAAAGGGGTTTAAGACTCTAATCCCCATGTGGGACGGGGACTGTGTCTAACCTGATTAGCTTGTATCTACTCCAGTGTTTAGAACAGTGCTTGACACACAGTAAGAGCTTAACAAATACCATTAAAAAACCCCAAAACACGATGAGCCAGCACAGTAAAATGCTCACCTCTCAAAGATAAACTCAGGCCATCTGAGAGTCGTGACAAAACCTTTCTTCTGGGGTAGCAACTCATGACAATCTCCCTTTGAGCTGTGGTTTGAACTTCCCTCTGTGCCCTGCAGGCTACCTAGGGGAGAAGCTGACTTCCCACACCCCAGGATGTCCCAGGCTTCTGTTCCTCCCCCTTGCCTAATGTCTGGTTCTAGGTCCAAACTCCAGGGCAACCAGAAAATCCAGCTGTTGGGCTTCCCACTGGTCAGTGAGTTCTCAGTGCTGAGATGGTTTGAAGGCTTAGATGCCCTCCTGAAATCCCACCTCCTCCAGGAAGCATTCCCTAATTAAATTTGGTCACCCCAGGTCACGATCACCCACCAGCACTTTTGCACAGACAGCTAATCTTGGCATCAGTTATCAATCAATGATATTTACTGAGCACTTACTGTGTGCAGAGCACTCTAATAATAATAATAATAATAATGTGGGTACTTGTTAGGTGTTTACTATGTGCAGAGCACTGATCTGAGTGCTGGGGTAGATACAGGGGAATCAGGTTGTCCCACGTGAGGCTCACAGTTAATCTCCAATTTACAGATGAGGGAACTGAGGCACAGAGAGGTTAAGTGACTTGCCCACAGTCACACAGCTGACAAGTGGCAGACCAGGGATTCAAACCCATGACCTCTGACTCCCAAGCCCGAGCTCTTTCCACTGAGCCTCACTGCTTCCCTGCTTAAGTGCTTGGGGAAGTACAATTTATTTACATTAATGTCTGGCTCCCTCTCTAGACTGTACACTTGTTGTGGGCAGGGAATGGGTCTATTCATTGTTACATTGTTTGTTCCCAAACGCTTAGTACAGTGCTCTGCACACAGTAAGCACACAAGAAATACAATTGAATGAATACGATACATTAGAGTTGGGTGACGAAATCTTTGCCCACATGTAGCGTAGCGTCTACGGGGGAGACAGACATTAAAATCGATTATGGTTCAGGGAAACAGTAGAGAATAGGAACATTTACACAAATACTGTGAGACCAGGCTGCATATCAAAGTGTTTAGGGGGACACATGGCCAAGTTATTCACATTTTTATCTTTCCACACTCTGAAAAAAATCCATTCATTCAATCATATTTATTGAGCGCTTACTGTGTGCAGAGCACTGCACTAACCTCTCGGGAGAGTACAATATAACAATAAACAGACTCGTGTCTGAATCTTCCCAGGGCTCCCTCTATTTCCAAATCATTTGGGTCTTTCTGTCTTTCCCGAGACTGCAAACTCCTAGAAAGCAGGAACCTCCACTATTACTTCTACTGCGTTCTCCCAAGTGTTTAAAACGGGGCTTCACACACAATAGATGCCTCATAGATACTAGATAATCACAGCAACTAGGTTCTTTCTCTCTCTATCTCTCTCTCTCCAGTCAGATCAGGTTCCTCAGTGCTTTTGCTCCCTTGAGATCCTGGATCACAGTCAATGGGCAGATGGTGAGCTTCTTAATCCACAGAAAGAAGAAGAAGAATACTGTCAGCGAAGAGTGGAGAGGAGGGCGAGAGGGAGGCCAGAAACGTGAACGTAAAATAAAGGTACGGCGAAGGAGAGAGGTAAAAAGGAATACCCCAGTATAAGGGAGTGTTTTCAAATGGATGATGAGGAATTTCTCGGGAACGACCGGAGGGGATGGGGATGAGCACCGTCTGACTCTCGGATAGCTTGAATCAGTCACTGTGGAAAGAACGTTCAGACACACACATGCCTAACCATATGTGTGTGGCCAAGATTTAAAATAGAAAAGTGAGAGACTGTTGGATGATGGAAGACTTTTCCCTGGCCAGGAAGTCCTCCTTAAGGATTTCTTAGCTTGCAAAAGAGAGCTACTTGCCAGACGAGACAGTGAAAAGACATAAAGATGGGTACACGCTTTTCTAATGAGAAAATGTCAGGAAGCTATATAAGCTGACCAAAATCAAATCCGCGGCAGATATCGAGGTGGACCTGCAGAATGCAGACTAAATGTAAGCTTTCATTAAACCTCTCAAAGCCGCGTTTGGTTCAGTTCTCACCAGGTAATCAAAGACCTGGGATTCTACGGAAAAATGACCATTTAATCTGAGGATAATTACTGGGAGCCCGTTGTGGGCAGGGATTGTCTCTCTTTGTTGCTGCATTTTACTTTCCACGTGCTTAACATGGTGCTCTGCACACAGTAAGCACTCAATAAATACGACTGAATGAATGAATACTACATCTTATTATTATTATTATTATTATTTGTTAAGAGCTTTCTATGCATCAAACACTGTTCTAAGCGCTGGGGTAGATACACATCGATCAGGTCAGACACCGTTCCCGTCCCACACGGGGCTCACAGTCTAAGAAGGAGGGAGAAACGGCATTGTATCCCATTTTCCAGATGAGGAAACTGAGGCACAGAGAAGTTGACTTGCCCAAGATCTCACAGCAGTCAACTGGTAAAGCTGGCATTAGAATCCAGTCCACGGATTCTTTCCATAGGCCATGCTGCTCCTCATGGAAAAAAATAAATGAAGAATCGAGGGAATAGCAGGAGAAGAGTGAATAAGTAGGGGGCAGAGTCTCACTGGTCTTTCAGTAGGACTCATCGCCCCACTTCCGCCTTGCTGCCCGGAGCTGCACCACACAAGGTGGAAATCTTGGATCACATCCAAAGCGGGAAGGGTGCCGGACTCCAGAGAGAGTGGACCACCTTCTCCTACTAATAATAGTGATATCATTTATTAACCATTTATTTGGTGCTCAGTACTGGGGTAGAAACAAGATGATTGGAGCTCATTTCGGGCAGGGAACGTATCTGCTAATTCTGTTGTATTGTACTCTCCCAAGTGTTTAGGCCAGTGCTCTGCACATAGCAAGTGCTCAATGAATAGCACTGACTGATTGACGGGATGCCATCCATACCTTACACAGAGTTCATAATCTAAGTGCTCCTTGAGGGAAAATGTCAGGGTTTAATTCCCACCTGTAAACTCTCTCCCAGCGTTTAGTACAGTGTTCTGCCCCTGAAAGTGATTAATACTATCATTATTGCTATTATTAATAGTAATATTATTACTACTTACAATAATAATTGGGCAATTTGTTAAGCACTCATATGTGCCAGGCACTGTTCTAAGCAGTGGAGTAAATTTAAGATAGTTGAGTTGGACACAGTCCCTGTCTCACACGAGGCTCACGGTCTTAATCCCCACTTTACAGATGAGGGAACTGAGGCCCAGAGAAGTCCTAGGTCACACAGCAGATGAGTGGCGGAGCCAGGATTAGAACCCATGACCTTCTGACTCCCAGGCCTGGGTTCTATCCACAAAACCATGCTGTTGCTACTATTACTAATATTAGTGTTTCTAATACTAAGAGATAGGGAGACTGGGTGCCTCATCTCCATTTTACTGATGAAGGAACCGAGGCACAGAGAGGTGATTTGACATGTTCAAGGTCACTCGGCAGGCCGGTGGCAGAGCTGAGCCTAAAACCTGGTTTGTGATTATGCCATCTGCCAGTCAGTCAGTCAGTCAACAACAGTGGGGAAATTCCAAAGAAGTATCAAGGAACAGTCACTGCCTTTACAAATTTATATTCCGTTGAGGGGAGAAGTAGGAGGAGTGAATTGACACCAGTGTACTAATTACGGTTTTGTTCGTTTAGGTAAACTTGTTTTCCCCATAAAAGAAATCAATCAGTCAATCGTATTTATAGACTGCTTACTGGGTGCAAGACACTGAACTAAGCGTTTGGGAGAGTACAGTATGACAATATAACGGATAGATGCAAAATGCAGGATCCCCAAGGTGCAAATAATACACCGACACAGAATTTACAGGGCAAGGGCGTCCGCAAGCAGTAGGAGCAGCTAGAATGAGTGAAGTGACCACTAAAGAGAAATCGAGACAGAGCGACTATAGGTTTATGACACTTTCAAAATTAATCCCTTTGGAGCAGAGCATCACGGGAGTCCATTAACTTGCAAAATACACAAGGTTATTCAGTAATTCACTCTAGCAAAGCCCCAGTGATAGTGTAAAACTCAGATAGTGAGGATAAGCATGTAAAGAAAAACGTACAAGGATAAGAAATCAGACTCCCGGAAATAAGCGGGAGAATTGATAACTAAAGGCAACCCTTGAATGGTGGAGGATCCCAAAGTGTCCAGAAGTGTAAAATTAAAGGACACAATAGGGTTCATTAAGGTAGCTTGCCACTTCTCTAATCTATTCTACGACTAAAAGACACGGAGAAGGGGAAACAAAATCAACGCGCTCCTACTTCTTATTTCTTCCTCGGTATATTTACTTCCTCCGTAACAGGTCTTGGGGTCAAAAGCCTCCAGGAATCCACAGACGGGTGAGGCGCAGTTATAAAAGTGACTTCTCTCAAGAGAGGTGTTTAGGGGTGGGTTGCCATTAGGACAGGTAAATGCACGGTCCGTTCTGAGGAGTTCCCCCTACTTTCTGCTCCAGTTACAAAAACACACAGAATTCCCATCCCTAAATTGCTGTGGCATGCTGAGTCCTCGTCAGGTATTTTATTCATTCGTTCATTTATTCATTCCATCATATTTATTGAGAGTTTACTGTGTGCAAATCATTGCATTAAGTGCTTGGGAGAGTATGACATAACATTAAACAGATACAGTCCCTGCCCACAACGAGATTACCATCTAAAAGGGGAGAGAGACAATAATATACATAAATATATGTCATAGATATGTACAAATGTGCTATGGGATTGGGAGCGGGGATGAATAAAGGGAGCAAGTCAGGGTGACATAGAAAGGAGTGGGAGAAGAGGAAAGGAGGGTTTAAGCAGGGAAGGTGTCTTGAAGGAGATGTGCTTCAGGAAGACTTTGAAAGGCGAGGGAGAGCAATTGTCAGATGTGAGGAGGAGGGGGCGTTCGAAGGCAGGGGCAAGACATGGGCCAGCGGTCACTGGGGTGGTAGATGAGATCGAGGTACAGGCTTGTGACGAACACCTGGTTCTCCTAGAATAAGGCTGGGGTTTGCTCCCTTTGTTGAAGCGAACCTGTTTTGTAGCACTCACTCCTACTGGAACTGAGCATGCAAGCACCCTTAGGGCTTCTCTAACTCCACATCACATTGTGGACAGAAAGACAGACAGACAGACGTGTTGCAGGTGGGAGAATTTTTCCCCCCGCCATGTCGTTGAGTTCTAGCCAGAGCAGACTGTCTTGCCCTGGTGGTCCTTATGGGTAGCACCAAGAGGCAGAACAGAAGTTCCGAGGGTACGGGTCTCTTTCAGTAGGCAGAAATGTGGTACACGACCCCAGACTCACAGTCAGTCATCCAGTCAACCGTATTTATTGAGCGCTTACTGTGTGCAGAGCACTGTAGTAAGCTCTTGGGAGAGTACAATATAATAATGAGTAAAAATGTAAAATAATTCACAGATGACACCCCAGGAGGATGGAAGGGGGTTCTGTGGCATGAAAATACATTCAGCAATTCCTGACTCTCTCCTTGCCAAATTACCAGGCTAAGCAGCCTTTCAGCTGAAGCAGTATTGACAAGCAGCCTACACGATGGGGGGATTTCCGATCAATGGATCCCACAATCAACCGACGGGATTCAGTGAGCGCCTAAAGAGTGAAACGCCCTATATCAAGTGCTTGGGGAAGCAAACTGGTCTAAACGAATTAAAAATCTAATGGGGTAGATTGGGAGACACCAATTATTTAACGGCTGTTCCCCACTTTCTCTTGGTAACTTAATGATGGTATTTATTAAGCAGTTACTCTGGGGCCAGCACTGTGCTAAATGCAGGGGAGATACCTGATCACCTGATAGCCACAACCTTATCCCGCATGAGATTCATAATCTAAGCAGTTGGATAAGCAGGTATTTCCTTCCCGCTTTACAGACGAAGAAACTGAGGCTCACCGATCTTAAGCGCCGTAACTCACTATGCCATGGCATAGTGGATAGAGCACGGGACTGGGAGTCAGACAGCCAGGGATAGAGGCACGCACTTGGTAGAAAATATTTCAGCTGAGTATTCACCCGTAATGTCAACTCTTACTTACCCTTCCACTGCCATCACTATTTTATCAGTATTAATGATGATATCATTTCTTCCTAATAATAATAATAGTGACATTTGGTAAGCTCTTACTATCTGTCAAAGACTGTTCTATGTCCTGGGGTAGATTACACGATAATAAGATCAGACACAAGTGCCTATTCCAGATGGGGCACAGAATCTAAGCTGAGGGGGGAGAAGAAAAAGTATTCCACCCCCATTTTACAGAGGAGGAAACTGAGGCACAGAGAAGACTAGTAAGTTGCCCCAAGTGATACTGCAGGCAAGTGTTGAAGACAAAATTAAAGCTCTCTCTCCTGAGTCCCAAGGTTGTGCTCTTTCCATTAGGCCACACCGCTTCTCAGCCATGACTAAATATACCTATGTTATGCATTCATTCTGTATATACAGAAACACACATCTCAGAGTTACACACCAAGCAAATGCCTGGAAGTTATTCCGCAGTTGGGGACAACCAGGTGACGATGATGATGGTAATCTTTAATCGCATACTATGTGCCAAGGACTGCTCTAAGTACTGGAGTAGATACAAGGTAATCAGGTTGTCTCACCTAGGGCTCACAGACTTATTCCCCATTTTACAGATGAGGTAACTGCAGAACAGAGAAGTGAAGTGACTTGTCCAAAGTCAGACAACCGACGAGCGGCGGAGCCGGGACGAGATCCCAGGACCTCTGACTCCCAAGCCCGGGCTCTTTCCACTGAGCCACGCTGCTTCTCAGGTATACAGTGCGTCTGTTTATTGTTATACCGGACTCTCCCAAGCGCTTAGGACAGTGCTCTGCACACAGTAAACGCTCAATAAGTACGATTGAAGGAACGGGATATCCACCCAAGGGTTCCCGCTCCTTCGGGGCTCACATTCCCAAAAGACCAAGCCAGCGTGGAAGGTGATACCTCCAATCTCCTCCTCTCAAAGGTTAAAATATCTCAGGGATAAAGTTCCATTTCATCGCCCTGACTGGAGGCGCCTGCCACTGTTTTCCCCGAGTGAAGGAACGTGTTCTGCTCTCCTCACTGTGTCTGACTTGGCTCTCGGCGATTCATCAAGAGAGCGGGGAGAGTCAGGCAGGTGCATACAATCTGGCAGGTGGCCGTTGCTGTGGCATACAGGTGGGAGGGAGACAAAATTGCGGGAGTGGAACGCGTGCAGGTGGAGGGAGGCGTGGGAGCCCCGCTGGGGACAGAGAAGTCTGTTCCAACATGGAGATGGCACTGTCCTGGGGATGGAGGTTCACGGAGGAAAGTTGGAGAAGCAGAAGTGCTCGAGTCGGGATATCTGACGCACTGGAGAGGGAGCACAGGAAACAGGGGAGAGCTTGACACCCCGTCATGACAGGGAGGGCGGAACCTCGGCCAGCCATAACTCTTTGGCGGAACCTCGGCCAGCTCGTTGAGGGCAGGGATTGTGTCTTACTAACTCTATTGTACTCCTCCAGGCACTTTATACACTGCTCTGCCCAGAATAAGGGCTCAGTAAATATTACTAATAGTAATAATGATTAAGCGCTCACTATGTGCCAAGCACTCTTCTAAGCGCTGGGGTAGATACAAGGTCATCAGGTTGTCCCATGTGGGGCTCACAGACTTAATCCCCATTTTACAGATGAGGTCACTGAGACACAGAGAAGTGAAGTGACTTGCCCAAGGCCACACAACTGATAAGTGGTGGAGCCTGGATTAGAACCCACAACCTCTGACTCCCAAGCCTGTGCTCTTTTCAGGAAGCCGCTCTGATTCTCCTGGTTTATTAACTGATTGACAGTAACTCCTTATCATTAGCTTTATAGCACTCAATCACCTTGCCCACTCTTACTTCACCTCGCTGCTCTCCTATTACGACCCAGCCCACACACTTCGCTCCTCTAATGCCAACCTCCTCCCTTTACCTAGATCTCATCTATCACACCGCCATCCTCTTGCCTGGATCGCCTTCCCTCCTCATATCCAACAGACAATGACTCTCCGCACCATCAAAGCCTTATGGAAGGCACATCTCCTTCAAAAGCCTTCCCTAAGCCCTCATTTCCTCTTTTTCCACTCCCTTCTTCACCTCCATGATTTGTGACCTTTATTCCTCCCTGATTTGCGACCTTTATTCACCCCTCCACCCACCTGCCACCTTTAGCCCCATAGCGTTTATGTGCATATCCCTAATTCATATATTTATATTAACGTCTGATTCCCCCACGAGCTCAGTGGGGGCAGGGAAGGTGTCTACCGACTCTCCCAAGTACTTAGTACAGTGCTCTGCACGTCGTAAGCACTCTTTAAATATGATTGATTGATTTATTGAAATGCAGAGACCAACCTCTACCTTATTCCAAATCTATTCTTCTCAACCAGGGTCAGTCCAAACTTTCCACAATGGGAAGTAATCAGTCACATTTACTGAGCAGCAGCGGTGCACAGAACATCACAGAACACAGTTGAGAGGGGATAAGAGAGGAAAGAGAAACAATTCCCGGACCTCACGGAGTTGACCATCTCCGGCTTCACTGAAGTTTGTGAGCGGCACTGGGAATTACGTTGCCTGGCTCAACCTGATGCTGTAGAAGCAGATATTGATGACGATATCCAGAATAACGATAATATGTGGTACGTGCTTACCATGTGTCAAGCACTGTATTGAGCGCTGGAGTAGATAATCCGATCAGACTCGGTCTCTGTCCCACGTGGAGCTCTCACAGTCTCAGTGAGGGGGAGAACAGGGAGAAGCATCCTGACTCTGAGGGCCTGCTGCGTCTCCCATCCGTTCCACTTGAGTCCACCTCCATCTTCAGCCTCCCGGGAGACACGGGCAGGCAGTCTGACTGTGTAGGGCGGGTAGAGATGGCAGGGAGGGGGGGCCTAGCTCAGTCCCTAGGAGACCCACCATGTTGCCCAAGGCAGGCCTTAGCGTCTATTAGCTACTCGAAAAGAGGATTCTCTTTTCATAAGGCAGGCGAGGGTTGGAAAGTGGATTAAATGATAAAAATGTTCCCCAAACAAATCCACAATCACAAATAACAGCCTGCCTCACACCACAGCTTTTTCATTGCCTTGAGCTAAGTGTAGCCTAATTTCTCGAAGCTTGCAAATTCCGAAGGGGCTTTTTTTTTCCCATCCAAAACGCAAGCTCACCCAGAGTTAAAGTTTTAGAGTGAATTACATTCCAGTTCTTTTCTTCTATTCCACTCATCCCCAATTCTGTTCTTTTGAGGTGTTCCTTTTCCTCCCTTAAGGTGACTTCGAAGGTTCTTTTCTAAACTGACAACCTAGAATGCTTTCTAATGATCATTTTGGTATCTAGGAATCAGTCGATGGTATTTGTTGAGCACTTTCTATGTGCAAAGCACTCTATCATGCTCTTGGGAGAGTGGAGAAGCAGCGTGGCTCAGTGAAAGTGCACGGGCTTGGGAGTCAAAGGTCATGGGTTCGAATCCTGGCTCCGCCATTTGTCAGCTGTGTGACTGTGGGCAAGTCACTTTACTTCTCTGCGCCTCAGGTACCTCATCTGTAAAATGGGGATTAAAACTGTGAGCCCCACATGGGACAACCTGATCACCCTGTATCTACCCCAGCGTGTAGAACAGTGCTCTGCACATAGTAAGCGCTTAACAAATACCAACATTATTATTACAGTTCAACAGATTTAGAAGACATGTTCCCTGCCCAACTTGATCTTACAATGCCCACTGAGTTTCAAACATGGTGCCTATCCTTGAGGAAAAGAATAATCTCTGTCCCGCACGATATTCACAACCTAACAGGGAGGGAGAACAGGAATCTCCAGTTTACAGATGCTTCATAAATCATATTTATTGATGGTAATTTAAACATACACACACATAGACACAGAGCCCATATCTCATTTTTGGTTAGCAGAACTGAAATCCTTCACTGGACCTAGTAAAATCAATGCGAGAGTTGAAGAAAAGATGCGTGACATGTCAGATTCAAACCTACAGTTTACACTATCGCCATGTTCGTGAACATGTTATTTTTCAACTGTCGACTAAGGTACTATTTTCTACAGCATGGAAGGATTGTCATAAATAAAGACTTTCCCTGTAGGATTAATACTAACTGTGATACGTGCTAAGCACTGACTCTGTCTCAGGCACTGTACTAAGCGCTGAGTAGATACAAGATGATAACGTCGGACACAGTCCCCGTCCTGCACGGGGATAATCCATCTTGAAGGTATATTAAATCCACTCTGGTGAGCTGATGATCACAAGCTATTAAAAGTTTGAAGAAAACCTCTAAACTGCCTTAACTAGCACGAAAAGAATATGAAACAATAGAAGTTATTGGAAGGAAATTGCAGCATTAAAACATGCTGGGGAATTAGGATGCCTCTGGGCATGAAAGTAACAGCTTGGGATGGCTTTGTCCTACAAGGGGAAAAATGAGATAGATACGCGTTGATTAGTTCCTAGGATCACCGGGATTAAGACTGGACAGTTCAGTTTTCAGGTGCTTGTCTTCAGTCCACTAAGGGTTTGGCACTGGACATCTGCATGCCTGACATTTATACTTTACAGGTCCTCTCTTTTCTGCCTACCTTTCTCACCACTCAGCAGTGGCACCTCCATTCAGAAGGATAATAATAATAATGTTGGTATTTGCTAAGTGCTTACTATGTGCAGAGCACTGTTCTAAGCGCTGGGGAAGATACAAGGTCATCAGGTTGTCCCACGTGAGGCTCACAGTCTTCATCCCCATTTTGCAGATGAGGTGACTGAGGCCCAGAGAATTGAAGTGACTTGTCCACAGTCACACAGCTGATAAGTGGCAGAGCCGGGATTCGAACCCATGACCTCTGACTCCCAAGTCCGGGCTCTTTCCACTGAGCCACGAGGGAAAGCAGAGGGTCTGGAAGTAGTTTAGGGGTTTCAGGGGATCTTCCTGGGAAAACACTCTAGGCCCAGTGTACTGCTACAGAATGGTTCTCAGGATGTCATTTCACTCTTGACTAAAAGCTCGTGGGCAGAGGATGTGTCTGCTTATTGTTGCATTGTACTCTCTCAAGCATTTAGTACAGTGCTCTGCACACAATAAGCAGTAAATAATAATAACAACAATAATGATGGTATTTGTTAAGCGCTTACTATGTGCCGAGCACTATTCTAAGCTCCGGGCTAGATACAAGGTAATCGGGTTGTCCCACGTGGGGCTCACAGTCTTAATCTCCATTTCACAGATGAGATAACTGACGCACAGAGAAGTGAAGTAACTTGCCCAAAGTCACACAGCTGACAAGTGGCGGAGCTGGGATTAGAAGCCACAACCTCTGACTCCCAAGCCTGTGCTCATATAATTGAATGATGATGTGTAGTCAGTATTAATAATAATAATAATAATTATGGTATTTGTAAAGTGCTTACTATGTGCCAGGCACTGTACTAAACACTGAGGTAGATACAAGCAAATCGAGTTGGACACAGTCCCTGTCCCAAATGGGGCTCACAGTCTCGATCCCCATTTTAGCGATGAGGTAACTGAGGCATGGAGAAGTGAAGTGATTTGCCCAAGGGTACCTAGGAGAAAAGTGGATTAGAATCCACGACCTTCTGACTCCCAGACCTGTGCTCCATCCACTACATCATGCTTTTTCACTGGCAAGAACATAGGTAGCATCACAAGGTCCTCCACTACTGGTATTTCCGAATGACATCAATGATCACCCTACTAGTCGCTTAAATTACCTCTTACCCATTCCATTCCGAGCTTGGGCAATGGCTAGCGAGCTGAAGGCCGTCTGCTACAAGTCAAAACTCAACCGTGCTGGGCAGGAGCGGCATGGGAGAGAGTCGAGGGTGGAGACTTTAGTTTTCTGAGCGGAAGAAGGCAACGGTAAACCACTTCTCTATTTTTACCAAGGAAACTCTATGGCTACACTACCAGAACGATTGCCGATGGAGGTGGGGTGTTTCGGGAGAGATGTGTCCGTGGAGTCGCTATGGGTCGGAAGCGACTCGGCGGCATAAGACAGGACAGGATAGAGGAACTGAGGACAGTTGAGATAAATGACTCCCCAAATCCCAACAAAATGCTGCTTTGACAAGTCATTTTTCCAGTGCCCAATTCCAAGGGTGCTGGATCTCAGGAGGAATCTCCTATTGGAAACCTCTGTCACAATCACTGATTTTTTTTCCTGTGACTCTTGAAATTCAAATGCCTCTTATCTTCATGTCACCTAGTCATTCCTAATTACATTCCACATGCCATATTTAACAGGTTTTCCTTTCAACACCATTCTTTCTTAAGAACTAGTTTTCAAGGGGGTTTTTTTTTGGTATTTTTTTTTTTTTAACATGACCATAAAATGTGATTTTGGACTGAAACTTGGCACACACCATGTTAGTCAGGAAGCATTTCTTTTTTTTTCTTTTTTCTTTTTTTTAAAAAGAAAATGCATTTCATTTCCTGCTTTGGATTTCCAGATTTTATCCCTAAATCCCCTGATTTGTTCTCCCTACGCCTAATGTGTTTTTTCATTGTTAATATGGAATTGCTACTTTTACTTTTATCAACCTCATCTCAAAATAAAACTATCATTTTACTTTTAAAATAACTCAGGATTTCAGAATGGGACTACGCTACCCAAGAAATGTATTTTGTGTGTCACCAAAAACAGGAAAAAGAGTCCATGAAACCAGCTTGTAGACAGCCAGCCAGTTACACCACTAAGGAGGTAAGTACAAAGCGTTATTGGACCAGTTTATAAATGACCTTAAAATGGCAATTTCCAGATTCTCTCTCTCTACTTCCCATTTTGTGCTGTTTATGCCAAACGCCCTTGCCTTGCCAATCTGCTGACATCTTTCCAGTTTGACAGGATTCTTTCAAATCTAGTTGTGACTATTCTATCTAATTCCCCTGGAATCTAATCTAATTCCTGTGGAGGTATATCACCTTACATTTCTGAATACACTAGCATGTTTAATTTTGTTCCAAATTTTCCCCTCTCCTCTCTGGTCAATACCTATTTTTATGAACTGATTATCATCTTTGGGCTCTCCCAATTTCAGCTCTTCATTTTCCTGGTAAAAACGGACATAAAGGAGAAGGTCAATATCTCAGCCGTCATTAATTTCATGCCCTCGCCTCCTCATTATTCACAGGCCATTTTTTCCTCCCAAGTATCGCCTTTTCCCTTGAAACAGTTATGAAAGACCTCCTCACTCCATTTAACCTCCGTTTCTAGCAATCTCTCATTTTCCCCTTTTGCGAGTCTTATCGTTTCCCTTCAAACTCCAAGGGAGGTAGCCCAATCCAGACGGTAGCTTCCTCCTCCTCCCTTTCCGGGACTGTTTTTTTATTACTTACAGATCTCTGGACCGTCGTAAGTTTAACTAGGGGTCTCAGAGAATCACCGGCATCTCGAGAGTTCATCTCCCGACCTCATTTTCTTACTAGCCTGCATTCTTCTTTTTGTTGCCGTCTTCTTTAGGGGAATATTAACTTCTTAAGCCTTAATTATGCTGTCTTAAGTTTCAATTCCCCTGTTCTACAGCCACACATTTTAATATGACTCCAGTTACATATCGGATTTCCTTCACCTTCTTATTTATACGGGGCTCAGATGTTAGAGCGTTATTATGTACATTCGGTATAGACTGCCCTGCACAAACTGGATACTCAATAAATACCAGTGAGTGATCTGTTAGGAGTGACCGGAATAGTGTGTTTTCACCCTCCCTTGTGGCTAGAGCAGAGCTGGGGACTCAGGGAACGTTAATTCAGACAACCAGGATGAAACAGCTTGAGAAGCAGGATGGTTCTGTGAAAAGAATATGGGAGTCAGAGGACATGGATTCAAAGCCCAGCTCCACCACCTGTCAGCGGCGTGACCTTGGGCAAGTCACTTCGCTTCCCCTTGCCTCAGTTACCTCATCTGTAAACTGGAGATTAAGACTGTGAGCCCCATATGGGTCACGGACTGTGTCCAACTTGATGAGCTCGTATCTGCCCCAGCGCTTAGCCCAGTGCCTGGTGCATAGTAAGCCCTTAACAAATATCTTTAAAAAGAAGAAAATAAAAACAAACCAAAAAAACACGATGTCAGAATAAAATTCAAACTCCTTCAGGAATGTAAGCCCTTGGATGTAGGAGAAATGAGGAATTCATTGATCCCAAAGCCCTTTACTTCCCACCCATCAGGAGCAAATCATACATTTCTTTGCTAAAAATTCTTCATTTTCATTCACCTTAGAATTAAAGGAAGGTGATCTTCTTTTGAAGGAACATTTCATTCCCCCCTCACTAGCCTTCTGCAAAATCACGCTTCCTCCAGCAAACTTTCCCCAATTAATCCCCAGTCACTTTTATCCAACTGCCATCTCTAGTGCCTAGATATTTATGCATACCCTTCTTCAGAGTAGCACATCTGTATACATGCATAATCGACTGTATAGTCAACAAGGTGTTCTGATTATTCAATTTGTAAAAATTGCATGGACTGCCCAAAAAACAAATAAAAGGATTTTGGAGCAAATTAAACCCAATTGGTCTTTGGAAGGCCATGACTCCACTTAGATGAATATAGTTTGGACACATAATCAGGAGAACTGATTCCCTGGAGAAGACACTAATGCTAGGAAAAGTCCGGGGAAAACGTGGAAGAGGCAGACTGGCAACTAGATGGATAGAGACCATAACAACGATTAGAAAGGTTATGGATTATGGCAGAGGGCGGGACCTTCTGGTGCATATCTGGTGGATATCTGGTGCATGTCGGTGGAGTGTCTATGAAAACAACGGCACTTAATAATAATATTAATAAATATTGCTGTGACCATCTTCCCCTTTAGAGTAAAAGGTCTTCGAGTCAGTTAGTTGATCATATTTATCGAGTTCTCACTGCGTGCAGAGCATTGTACTAAGTGCTAGGGAGAGCATTCATTCATTCAGACATATTTTTCAAGAACTTACAAGGCACTGTATGTAATAAGTGCTTGAGAGAGTACAATTTAACAATAAACTGACAAATTCCCCGCCCACCACGAACTTACAGTCTAGAGGGGGAGACACGGCCTAGAGGAGGAGGCAGTCAGGACACATGTATTGTGTGTCTGTCGCACTCTCCAAAGTGCTTAGTATTCATTCATTCAATCCTATTTACTGAGCACTTACTGTGTGCAGAGCATATACTAAACCCTTGGGAAGTACAATTCAGCAACAAACAGAGACCATCCCTGCCCACAGTGGGCTCACAGTCTAGAAGGGGGGAGACAGACATCAAAACAAGTCAACAGGCATCAGTGACATCTTTATAAATAAAAAGAATTATAGATATATACACATCATGAATAAAAATTAATTGCATTATAAATGTTAATATGTACAGATATATACACAGGTGCTGTGGGGTGGGGAGGGGGGCAGTGAAAAGAGAGCGAGTCAGGGCGTTGAGGAGGGGAGGGACAGTGCCTGGGATTCATTTAGTAAATATCATGACTACCTTTAGTGTATCCACTAAAGGAGAATCTATCTACCGAGTGTCCCTAGAAACATATATATTCCTCTGTGAGTGTCAAATGTCTAAATTCCATCCAACATGTCATTATCCAGGTCCAGTGAGTGAGTCAGCCTCAGTCTCTCCCCTTCCCTGTTGCCACAGGCTTTTACTTGGAGCTGGGTGTGAGTAGCGGGGGGGGGGGGGGGGGTTTGCTTTTTATTCTACAAGCTCAACCTCCACATAATTAAATGTGTTTTTGGCTCAGCAATATCTACTGTTGAATCCAACTAATCTCTCCCCAAACCATCATAGCACCTTTTATGAGATGTCAGATTTGGTCCCATAAAACAAACTCCACAGATTGTGATTTTCACCTGATACTCGACAGGCACTCATTTGTAGAAGGTGTCAGAGTTTGCTGGAGGATGTAACATCCATTTCAGAATTAAAAGACACAGAAAAGTAAATCTCTTAAACCCATGCGGTAAACAAACTCTCTGCTGCTGAGTGTAAAATATAAATAATAAATCAAATTAAATACTTATTTTTAATGCTATCACAAAATATTTTGTTTTGACAGTTTGGTTAAAAAAATGGAGAAAACACAAAAAACCAATAGAATCAGTGTCCTTTGCTTCCCGTGTACCTGGATGTCTTTCCTGTATACAAATAGTAAAAATGTATGTTTATGCAAAGGGAACACTGATTTCCTAGAACTGATTGCTTCACATTCTAATTACTTTTCAACTGGCTGTTCCAAATTAAGATGTCATTGATGGCTTTTTGTGATATATTTCATTTTAAACAAATTTATTCTACAATAGAGTACATCATAATGGAAAGCAGAGTTCCTACTCTTCCCTCCTCTTTGTAGCCTGATATCTTGACAAGTAAATTAAATTTAGCAGTTAAAATGCTTCCATTAGTAATTTTATTAAGTTAATTAAGGAATCTCTCTTTCTGAATTTTAACTACCTTCCTTTCAGCACAACCTTGATTTCCTCTCTCTTTTTTTTAAAAATTTCATATATTTAGGAGCTGTGATGGTACTAGAACCATTCAACAGCTCTATCAGCATCACATTCCAGTGGCCACAGAATACCTAAATTAATTAAGGAGAGACACAAAAGTCACTAAAAACATTTATCTGGTTCCATGCCATGGAGTACTGAGGTTCCTATTTCATTCCTTACAGATGCAGACTCTCAGTCCCGAGCATTAGAGCCAAAGGATCATCCATTCATTCATTCAATCGCACTTACTGAGCGCTCAATGTGTGCAGAGCACTGTACTAAGTGCTTGGGAGAGTGCAATACAACAATAAACGGTGAGATTCCCTGCCCGCAACGAGTTGATCCCTTTAGAAGCGACTTGCTGGTTCCTCCCAACAATATATGGTTCTAAAGGAGAGCAGGTAGAATGAGTCCTTAACAGAATTAATCAATCATATTTATTGAGCACTTACCGCACACAGAGCACTGCGATTCTAACTGATCGTAGACGGTGAGGGGAATGGACAGTTGGATTCTGAAAACAACGGACTGTAGGGATTTCAGAAACCTTACTGGACTCCCCTGCCTTACCTTCCCAGGGCAGAGAGCCAAGGCCGAGGGCCTAATGAGATTCAAGCTCCGGGCCGAGATATACAGCCCCGTAATGCAGTGAATCTCCTCTCAGGGTCATGCCTGGAGAGTTTCCAGTCCTCTACCAGTCTCGGCTATGGGAAGGAGAGTCAAGCAGAGCAGCCTATTCATTCCATTCCTAGCCAGTGGCTAGGGAGCGGAAGGCCATCCACTATAAGTCAAAACTCACCCGTGCTGGGCAGCAGCGGGATGGGAGAGAGTCGAGGGTGGAGACTCGAGTTTACTGGGCGGAAGGCGGCAGTGGTGAACCGCTTCCAGATTTTTACCAAGAAAACTCTATGGATCCACTACCAGAACGACTGCAGAGGGAGAGCGGGGCGTTCTGGGAGAGATGCGTCCGTGGTGTCGCTATGGGTCGGAAACGAGTCGAGGGCATAAGACGAGACACGATGCAGTGAACACTATGGCCCTGCTTGCCGAGAAACACCAAATGGCCTCCCTTCCCTAAGGCCGTTTTCTCTGCTCTGTTCTGGAGAGCATTCTCCACCGATAAAAGGCCCGGTTTAACCCACTTGGACAAGCTGCCCATCAGAAAGATGAGGAGGGTTGCATGGTATAGAAGGAAGATCTTGGGATTGGGAGTCAGGAGACCTCCGACATTACCTCCAGCAAGTCACCCAGACTTTCGTGCCTCAGTTTCTTCCTCTGTAAGATGGGGCAAAGAGACCCACTCTTAGCCTGAAGCCACCTTCAAAGTCTTATTTACACACTTTATTCACCCCTCCCTCAGCTCTTATGTACATCTCGGGAATTCTTTATAAGAATGTCTGACTTCCCCTCTACACTGTAAACTTGTGGGTAGGAAACGTCTACCAATTCTGTTATACTGCAAATAATAATAACCATAATAATCATGATGGTATTTGTTAAGCTCTTACTATGTGCCAAGCACTGTTCTAAGCACTGCAAATACAAGGTTAGCAGGTTGTCCCACGTGGGGCTCACAGTCTTAATCCCCATTTTACAGATGAGGTCACAGAGGCCCAGAGAAGTTAAGTGACTTGCCCAAAGTCACAGAGAGGACAAGTGGGAGAGCAGGGATTAGAACCCATGACCTCTGACTCCCAAGCCCGGGCTCTTTCCCCTAAGCCATACTGCTTCTCCTGTACTCTCCCAAGCACTTAATACTGTGCTCTGCACACAGTAAACACTCAATAAATATCATTGATTGATTGATTCTCTCTCTGCTCGCAGATTATGAACACCGGCTGAGGCAGGGACTGTGTCTACCTTATGACTCAAGTGCTTAGCATAATATTTGGCCCCGCATTAGTAAGTCCCTAATCAGCCTAATCAATAGCATAATTTTTCATTACTATTATTACTATTATCATTATTAATAATAATAATAAAAAGCACCCCGTGGCTTATGAAACGAATCAGCTCTTCATTCGGTTGGGACTTTTTCTTTCAGAGCAGCAGGGAGTCCTACTTCTGCAGAAGTTCCACTTTGTAAAGAAACCATCTATCTAGGCTGCTGTTAGAGAGAACCAGCCCTATGTTCTCTTTCTAATTGGTAATTGCAACCGCCTGTGATTATTACTACAATAACTTAGCTTCTTGGAAGTTCACTTTTTAATAGGTTCTCTGTTTTTCAGCTCGCTAAATTTCGCCAAGGCTGAGAGTCTTCTTGGTTAATAATAATTACGATATTTATTAAGCACTTCCTATGAGCCCCCAAGCTGGATTACTTCCAAAATAATCAGGGGAAGCAGCATGGCCTAGTAGATAGAGCACGGGCCTGGGAGTCCAGAAGGACCTGGTTTCTAATCCTGGCTCTGTCACTTGTCTGCTGTGTGACTTTGGGTGAGTCATTTCACTTCTCTGTGCCCAAGGTGCCTCATCTGTAAAATGCGGATAGAGACTGTGTCCAACCTGATTAGTTTGTATCTATCCCGCTGCTTAGAAAAGTGCCTGGAAAATATCATTTAAAAAAAATCCCACACAGGGATCACAATCTAAAAGAAAGGGAGAGCAAATGTCTTAATTCCCATTTTACAGATGAGGAAATTTAGGGTCAGAGGGGTTACGTGACTGACTTGACCAAGGTCACACAGACGATCAGTGGCACAGCTGAGGATGGAATTTGGATAGTTCCATGTTCTTTCCATTTGGCCACGCTACCTCCAACAAGAACGCAGAGTTTAACAATAGAGGATATTTTCCCCTATTTAAACTCAGGGAGAAAGACTGAAACGACAAGACCGGACTAAAAAACGAAATGTGGATTACGCAGCCTGGGTGGGTAGAAAATGCGAGATTTTAATGGAAAGAAGTCCTTGCAGAAATAAACTTTCTGTTCTCCCACACGCCAGGAAGAACGGACTGGCTTTAAAGTCTTGCAGTGTTAAATCAAAGGTACAAAGCCACAAAGGAGACCATCTGGATTGTGAAATTAAGTGGCAAAAACCTAGTCATTTGCCATACTGTGTGAGAAGGCACATGTCACTTGAAAATAAGCTACAAGAAAAAGATGGAGCTAATCTTCGGAGGGAGAAGCAGATTCAACGGCAACAAATGGTGCTGGTAGATTAGCTAAGTTTCTTTCCTACTTGTCCTTCACCCTTCAGAGGCATCCTAAGTGCCTTGTGGAAAGCCAGCAATGCTACTTGAAATCCTTCATCTACACAAGCTCAGAATAAGATGTTGCAAAAATAAGATCTGGAGATACGGCGGGCGGCGGCGAGAGCGTGATTTCCAAGAAACAATTTCTCGGTTCCACACTGCAGTGTTCCCTGTCACCCCGTGGGGTGTCTTTATGAAGTCACAGGCAAGGAGGGTGAACAGGTCGAGGGACAAAACGAAGAGACGTCATGTTCACAAGTACAAAGTATCCGTCGAGGGGTTACTAAAGTCTTCTAAGTCTGGAGGCAACTTTTGCTCAGCCCACCTCCCACTCCTGGAGACATAATCACTTTCTAGGCTCAGGGTGGACTTTTTTAATGGTATTTGTTAAGCATTTACTATGTGCCAGGCCCCGTATTATGCACTGGGGTAGATACAAGCTATTCAGGCTGAACCCAGTCCATTATCCAACATGAGGCTCACAGTCTTAATCCCCATTTGACAGATGAGGTAACTGAGGTTGACTTGCCTAAGGGCACCCAGGAGACGAACGGCGGAGCCAGGATTAGAACCCAGGTCCACCGACTCCCAGGCCCGTGCTCTATCCATCAGGCCACATTGCTTCTCGACTTAAGCCTGGGTCTTAAGACTTGCTGGCGGCACGAGGCGAGACGCCAACGGGGATGGAGGAGTGCAAACAGTAGTTCCGAGGGACAGGCCAGGTTTGGAAGGGGCGAGTGTATACTCTGAAGAAGGTAATCGAAGGAAACGTTCTTCCTCTGACCTGTATGCTCTGGATGCCTGCTGTCGTTTGGCCCAGTGTCTATCATTCAACGGTAATAACGTACTCTGTGCCGAGCAGTGCTTGGGAACGTAGAGTACAATCAAGTTAGTAGTCCCCATCCCCGCCTTCAAGGAGCTGGAGGTACAGTGGGGGAGACAGCGCCCCGTTCTGGATTCGAATTCCGGTTGTCTCTGTGGCTAACTAATGTGGGTGACTGACGGTAGCCACTTGCACTCACCATTTTGCTTGCCTACTTGGTCTTCGCACTCTTTGCCCCAGTGGAAACACGACTGGCAGGGCCGAGGCGCTACATACCCACTAGCACTAGAATCTATTCCTGCTCGTTTCCGTACTTAATCTGGTCCAGCGCAGGGTAGTAAGGCCAGGGTGATGACCAGGAACTGAAGAACACCAGGATCGGTTTCCCTGACGGGGCCTGCTTGTTCCCACACTCACTCTGGGACTTTCCAAAGGGAGATAGTCAATGGAGGTTGGCATTCCTCAAAACCCAAATCTTCTCAGTGGTCGACCGAGGCTGTCGGATTTCCCACTGCCTGTTCAATAGACATGAACGTATCCTAGCGGAAAGAGCGTGGAACTGGGAGTCAGGAGACCTGGATTCTGTCCCAGCTCTGCCACTGGCCTGCTGTGCGACCTCGGCCAAATCATTTAACTTCTCCGGTTCTCCGGTTCCTCCTCTATAAAATGGAGATGATACAGATTGTGAGCAGCATGGGGGACAGGAACCGGGTCAGACCATATCTGTGACTGTGCCCCAGTGCTTAGCACAAAGTAAGCAGATAGTGACTGCTACAAGTGCTATCGTTATCCACAATCAATCTACTATCTTTGCTTTACCCATACACTGATTCTCAGAAACCTCTTTTGAAAATCCTACAAACCCTAAATTTGGGCTTGGATGCTACAGAAAAATAGCTCTCTCTGTCTGTCCCTCTCTGACTCCCTCCCTTTCTCTCCCCCCACCCCCCGCCCCCACGCCCGGGATAACACTTTGAAGATGATTTTTAAAAATTCAAGCTCAAACCTTGCCGGAGAGCTTTCAAATAAAACCAAATTAATTACATGTGCAAATACAGAGACTACATTTGGCTGCGCAATTAGATAGCTAATCTCGGCTTGCGGAGGCTGAAAATTGCACTTGCGCGGAGAGAGGGGAGGCCAGGGCCCCAGGCCTGCTCAGGTGCGGCCCGCTCTGACACCGTCCAGTGGACCAAAGATGGCACAGGGGATGGCGCTTCGGGAAGCCAGGCTGCCATAGGCCACGTCGTACCTCCGACGATCCAGTCCGGAAAAATCCTCCCCCCTCAGCCCGGGCATCTCATTGGTCCCGTTCTGCTCCTTCGGAGTCATGCTCCTCAGGACAAGCAGTATGACTTAGTGGATAGTGCACAGGTCTGGGAGTCAGAGGACCTGGGTTCTAATCCCAGCTCTGCCACTTGTCTTCTGGGTGACCTTGAGCAAGGAACTTCACTTCTCTGGGCTTCAGTTCCCTCTTCTGTAAAACGGGGATGAAGAGTGTGAGCCCTATGTGGGACAGGGACTGTGTCCAACCTGATTTGCTTGTATCTACCTCTGCATTTAGAACGGTGCTTGGCAAATAGTAAGCACTTAAGTAAAGGAGCTCCCTTAGGATGCAAATGCACTTGGGAAAGGATATCAGAAGCATGGGACACGTTTTCTGCCCACAAGGTGCCTATATTCTAATCACTCTAAATTCGACTTGGGCAGGGAATTAGCATTTAGATACTCAACTTCAGCCAATCCCCACAACACCTGTGCATGTATGTGTGTGTTTGTGTGTATATCTATATAGATATAGATATATGCATATTTACGTATATGTGTACGTACGTATATATTATGTGTATATATACACATAATATATATATGTATTTAGCATCTAGCATTGAAGCAGCGTGGCTCAGTGGAAAGAGCATGGGCTTGGGAGTCAGAGGTCATGAGTTCGAATCCCGGCTCTGCCACTTGTCAGCTGTGTGACTGTGGGCAAGTCACTTAACTTCTCTGTGCCTCAGTTACCTCATCTGTAAAATGGGGATTAACTGTGAGCCTCACGTGGGACAACCTGATTACCCTGTATCTACCCCAGCGCTTAGAACAGTGCTCTGCACATAGTAAGCGCTTAACAAATACCAACATTATCATTATTAGCATTTATAAAGTGTTAGGGTTATACTGTACTCTCCCAAATGCTTTGTACAGTCAGTGATCAATAAATATGATTGACCGGCCGACTGGCTTACCGTGTGCTAAGCACTGGGGTAGGTTTGAGGTTATGAGATCGGACGGTTCACCGACGCTGTAACCCCATTTCACAGAGGAGAAAACCGAGGCTCAGAGAGGTTAAGCGACTCAACCTTAAGGGAGGTAAAGGTTAGTCCCAAGCCAGGCCAGTAGCCGAGCTGGGGTGAGGATCCAGCTCCCCAGGGGTAACCGCGGCGGGAACGCGTTGTCTCACGGACACGACGGGCCTGTCTGGGGCACATCCCAAATCCCACTCTCAGTCCGCGAGGCGGCTGCCCTCGACGAAAGGTGAGCAGTTTGGAAAGTTTCAAACTGACAGCGCGAGAGCGGCTGAGCTTCCTTTGAGAACATTTTGACTGTTTGTTGGATTGAGACAGTTCACTAAGAAAGCAGATTTTGACCCTTCAGGAACTCAAACGTGATGACGAGTCTGTGACAGTTCTAAAAGCCAACATATGGGAGATGGCCAGATTGTGGTTCTGGACTCTAATGCTCCCGTTTGGAAGATGTTCAAGCCCTCCGCACTGCCGTTCTAATGGCGGGACCGATAGCAATCCTGTTCCTGGCGGAGCTGAAAAACCCTCCTCCCGCTTAATGAATTAGACAGGGACCCAGAAACACAACAGCTTAAAGTGAACTCATGGAGCCCATGTGCATTAGGCCCGATTCCATGTATGAGATCAAATGCGTGGGGAATGAGAGTATTAAACAATGAATGGCATTAGAGTCCTTCAGGGAACTGTTTCCGAGCAAAGGTTTGTCTGACTTGCTGCAGACCCACCTTGTACAGAGAGGGCTCCGACCACCCCAGGGCCAAACGCTGGTTGGTGACAAGGAAGCTGGATGGGAAATGTTTAATAATAATAATAATGTTGGTATTTGTTAAGCGCTTACTATGTGCAGAGCACTGTTCTAAGCGCTGGGGTAGACACAGGGGAATCAGGTTGTCCCACGTAGGGCTCACAGTCTTCATCCCCATTTTACAGATGAGGTAACTGAGGCACAGAGAAGTGAAGTGACTTGCCCAAGGTCACACAGCAGACAAGTGGCAGAGCTGGGATTCGAACTCATGACCTCTGACTCCAAAGCCCGTGCTCTTTCCACTGAGCCACGCTGCTTCTCACGCTGCTGTTTAATAGCCCAGCTCACACACATTAGCGCCATCCTGCTCCGAAGGTGGAAATGGTTATTCCAAAGCTTTACTTAAAGGTTTCTTCTACTTCAGGCCGATCTTTCATTCATTCAATCGTATTTATTGAGCGCTTACTGTGTGCGGAGCATGGTACTAAGGGGAAAGTACATTTTAGCGATAAAGAGAGACAATCCCTGCCCACACCGAGTTTACATAATAATTTTGGTATTTCTTAAGTGCTTACTATGTGCCAGGCACCGTACTCAGCTCTGGAGTAGATACAAGCTCATCAGGTTGGACAGAGTCCCAGTCCCACAGGGGGCTCCCAGTCTTAATCCCCATTTCACAGATGAGGTAACTGAGGCACCGAGAAGTGACGTGTCTTGCCCGAGGTCACACGGCAGGTGAGTGGCAAAGCCGGGATTAGAACCCAGGTCCTTCTGACTCCCAGGCCCGTGCTCTATCCATCGGGCCAACCTAACTTAGCTTGTGACTACTCCAGCACCTAGTACAGTGCCTGGCACATAGTAAGCACTTAACAAATACGACAATTCTTATTATCTACCTTGGGGGAGGAGCGAAGAGGCTCGGGTATGCTGGCCCTGGGGGTGATCCTTGGAGGGGAAGATGGTAGGGGGTGATGACCTCTCATCTATATATGGGAGGCGGTGCATCTCCCCCTTCTCACCCCCCTCCCTCCTAACTCAGCACACATGACTTTGCATGCCACTCTCATGACGTGTGTTGGAAACAGGAAATCAGGGGGCAGGGCCAGAGATCATAACAGTTAAATCCTTGTTCCCAAGTGGAACACAGCCATTTCCTCCAAAAAGATCCCCCAGGCGGCCGACAGAAACGAGTCCCCAGTGAGAACCGGAGCCGCGAAGGCCACGTCTGCAGCCTGGGCTTCCCACGAATGTCGGGATTGCACCCGTCAGCCTGTACCTTCACACCATCGCTGCGCCCCTGGGCCTCTGAATTCCTTCTCAAGTAGTCTCACACCTACACCTCATCGTGGCCATCTGCCCTTGGGAGACAAACTTACAGCAGGGCCCTGCCTTTTGGAGAGAGAAAGCGGCACTCTTCGACAGCATCGCTCTTTCGACCGGTTTAAGTGTCTGTTGAGCCGGCTAAGTGTGTTTATTGCAAGCTATCTGAGGGCAAGGATCGCAGTTTTCACTTAGTAAGCAACCAAAATGCCTTGGCCCATGTTCTGCACACAACAGGGGCTGAATTCACACGGTCCGTTTCAGGCATCTATACGTGTGTGGAGGTGCCACAGAGGTTGTAGACTTTAGACCGTAAGCTCCTCTCTAAACCGTAAACTCATCACTAGACTATAAGCTTGTCTCTAGAAGGAAAGCTCATCTTGAGACTGTAAGCTCATCTCTAGACTGTAAGCTTGTCTCGAGACTGAAAACTCGTCTTGTCTCAAAGCTCGTCTCAAGTCTCAAAGCTGGTTTCGAGTACGAAAGCTCGTCTCAAGTCTCAAAACTCATCTCTAAACCAATAGCTTGTCTCCAGACAGTAAGCCTGCCTCTGGACCCTAAGCTGGTCATGGGCGGGGAATGTTTCTACTACGCTGTTATGTTGTACTCTCGCAATCACTAAGTACAAGACTCTGCACACCGTAAGTGCTCAATAAATACGACTGACTAGACATACAAATGTGTCTCAATAATAATGTTGGTGTTTGTTAAGCGCTTACTATGTGCCGAGCACTGTTCTAAGCGCTGGGGTAGACATAGGGGAATCAGGTTGTCCCACGTGGGGCTCACAGTCTTAATCCCCATTTTACAGACGAGGGAACTGAGGCACAGAGAAGTGAAGTCACTTGCCCACGGTCACACAGCTGACAAGTGGCAGAGCTGGGATTCGAACCCATGACCTCTGACTCCAAAGCCCATGCTCTTTCCACTGAGCCACGCTGCTTCTCATAGTCTTCCCCTCTATGACTGAGATCCTACCAATGCAAGCAAGGAAGGAGGAAGAGACATACTATATCCCCCTCCGTTCCGCAGGGTCTGGCTATAGAAGCTAGTCCTTGGCCGCAGTGATGTGCTAACTCCTTCCAGAGTCTTTCACAGTTTTGGAACCTGTCTCTGGGTCTCCCAGTTTTCCCCTGGTCCCTGCTCAAGGAGAGCAATCCTTCCCCTGGGGGTCCTCTAGACTGTCTGCTTTGGCATTTGAGTCCGCCTGTTGGATGAAACTATGATGATGATGGTGATGATGCTGAGGATGAAGGAAGATCAACGGTAACTGGGGAGAAACTAGAGATCCCAGAAAATGCAAAGTGGAGCCAAGTCTAAGGTGGAGGTGGAACAGCCAGGCACCGTGAGATCCAGTCACCCATGGAGAAGCAGCGTGGCCTAGAGAAAGCATCATGGGCCTGGGAGTCAGAGGGCCTGGGTTCTATCCTGGCTCTGACACTTGTCTGCTGTATGACCTTGGGCAACTCACTTCACTTCTTTGGCTTAAATTACCTAGTCCGTAAAATGGGGGTTAAGACTATGAGCTTCACGTGGGCCAGGAACCTCGTTCAACATGATTATCTTGAGTCTACCCAAGTGCTTACTACAATGCCTGGCACCAAGTAAGCACTTAACGAATACCAAAAAACCTAGGGACTCACGTTCTGCTCTGCATTCTGAACATCGTGTTATTCAGTGGAAACCTGTACACCAAGGATGAGCGTTCTTGCTTAGCAGGGTATTACTTCGAACAGACTGTACCCTAGGCTTTCATCCTGCCCAGGGTAAACTAGAACTAAAGAATCAATTGGACTCTCCCTTAAGACCTTGTCTGTGTTCTGCCCAGACTTAAAGTGTGTGTGTGTCTGCGTGGGCATGAGAGAGAGAATGAGAGTGAGTAAAAATACAGCACTTAGTGTATTTCTGCTTTTAGGTTTGGACTCTCTTCTCAAGGGAGGGAAAGAGGTCTTGGGGCGGGACTGAAATCAAGAAGAATCTCTGGATTTTCTTCTACACTCTGTGGGGGTAAGACAGGGAGAAGGCGTAAGAAGGAACGGGCGAGACATTTCAAAAAGGGAAGGAAGGATTGAAGATGAGTCACTGACAAAAAACGTTCTTTGTTTCCTGGGCTCTGGCTAATGTATCGGGGGATGTAGCCTTCAGCCTGACCCATTGACCCATAGTTAAATCCAATGGAATCACTTTCGCTCTTAGAGCGATTTTTCATTCAAACGAGCGCGTGCAGTAAATAAATCCCCGACACAATAAACCACTTTTACACGGGACCCAGGAAGCAGAGGGCTTGCTTTTCTCAAAGCGTGAGATCCAGAATCCTCTCCATATAAGGTTGGGATTCTGGTAAATAAAACACTCACCCACAGAAGCTGTGTTGCCGGAGAGGTGCTCAAACGACTTCAAAAGAAAGGGGACAAAAATGTCTTTATTAGTGGAACTATTCAAAACCAACCTGGACACGCTATGAAGCCAAACAAATCAGCCTCTGCCACTTTGGAAAGGACCACTGGAGAGCATTTTATTTTTCACCTTTCACAATATTGTACATTTCTTTAGGTTTAGAGGGCCACGTGGGACCATTGGAATCTGTTCCAAGCTTGGAGCAGAGAAGTGATCCCCAACGTAGATTAGGGTCGGGGAGGAAGGGCGAAGAGAACTGCCTGTCTGCAGATGAAAGAAGTTCTTAAAACACTCAACCTTGCTCTGATTTCACCAATGTCAGTCCATGGTGCTCATGGAGACACATACTGGAGCGATGTTTGAAGAAGAAAAGCACTTCCTTTTGTATCTGCCGATCGGGACAAATCACAGATCATCTATGGGTGTGGGGGAGGGAGGGAAAAAGGTGTAGAGGGGAAGGCAGGCTTGGAGGGTCATTAGAGTTAGAGGGTAGAAGGAGGCAGGTGAGCTTTGGCTAAGAAACAGGAGTGGAATTCCCACCCTGCCAGAACCAAAGTCATTAATACCATAGAAATGATTCTGCAGTGTGGCTAACGGGATTTCCAATGTAAGGAAGGTCCAATTCCACCACATAGACTGGTAGCAATGGTACTGAGTAAGGAAAATGGCAGAGCTGGGACAAGAAACCAGGTCTCCTAACTCCCATCCCCAACAGCTTTCTACAACCAGTCAATCAATCAATAGTATTTGTGGAATAACCACTTGATGCAATCCACTGTACTAAGCACTTGGTAAGTACAAAATGGAAGGCTTGGAAAAGTGCAAAATGAAGATGTGACACCTTATGACCCACAAGGAGCTAATACTCTAATGAATGTTACAGGTCCATAATCTTGACATTATCCTTGATCAGCTCTGATTCAACCCACATATTCAATCTGTCTCCAAATCCCGTCCATTCTATTTTTACATTGCTAAATTCTGCCTTTTTCTCTCCATCTAAACTGCTACTATACTGCTCCAAGCACTTATCCTATCCCACCTTGACTACGGCATCAGTCTCCTTGCTGACCTCCCTACCTCCTGTCTCTTCTCCCCACTCCAGTTCATACTTCACTCTGCTGCCGGGATTATTTTCCTAGAAAATACATTTAGCCCATGTCTTCCCGACACCCTAAGTACCTACAGGGGTTGCCCATTCACCTCTTCAGCAAAAAGAAACTCCTTCTCACTGGCTTTAAAGCACTCAATCAGCTTTCCCCCTCCTACTTTACCTCACAGATTTCCTACGATGACGCAATTCGCACACTTTCATTCCTCTAATGCCAACCTAGTCACCGTACCTCGAGCTCATCAATCTCACCACCAACCCCCGGCCCACGTCTTCCCTCCAGCCTTGAACTCCCTCCCCCTTTGTATCCAACAGATCGTCATCTCCCCACCTTCAAAGCCTTATTAAAATCACAAATCCTCCAAGAAGTCTTCCCCTACTAAGCTCTCATTTCACTTACTCCCTCTCTCTTTGGTGTCGCCTATCCATTCTGATCTGTATCCATTAAGTTCTCGATATGCATCCTCTCCTTAGCTTCTCAGCACTTGTCAATATATCCATAATTTATTTTAATGTCTCCTTCCCCCTCTAGACTGTAAGCTCCTTGTGAGAAGAAAACAATCTCTGAATGTGTGTCAAACTCTCCCATGCGCTTAAGTGCTCCACATTCATTCATTCAATCGTATTTATTGAGCGCTTACTATGTGCAGAGCACTGTACTAAGCACTTGGAAAGTACAATTCAGCAACGAATAGAGACAATCCCTGCCCACAACGGGCTCACAGTCTAGAAGTGGGGAGACAGACATCAAAACAAGTGCTGTATATATAACATTGATTATAATCAATTAATCGACTGACGTTCGGTCCCCTTTATGGTGCAGTCACACTGGTTCCCTGAACAGCCAGGAGCCATTTTCTTTTCTGCCTCTGGGTTTTGCAATCCCAAGGGACATCTCTATCAACTCTACTGTACTGTACTCTTCCAGGCTCTTAGTCCTGAGCTCTGCACAAAGTGCTCAGTAAATACCATTGCGATTAAGAGAGGTACCAACTTCCAGTGAACCGCCCATACTTCCTAGCCTTCAGGCTCATATTCTTCCTGCATTTCTCCTCACTACTTCATTTTTTAATACAATAAAAGACATAATCCCCGAGCCTTCCTCCCCCCCATTTTAAAACAAGAAGAGACAGAGTGGAAAAACTAACACTTCCTCGCCACGAACCACGGATGACGGGGTGAGTGAGAACGAAGTCTCAGTTACTGACTTACTCTAAGCCAACTTCGTCTAGAATGGGGTCGTAGCAACACGTTTCTGCCTGCTTTAAGACCCCTGTACAAAGATATAAACATCACAGCTCGTGCCCAAGGTTAGAGCAAGAAACGCCACAAAGCGGCTCTGTTTGCACAGGCCAGTTGGACTTGGGAAACGAGCATAGGTGCCATGACCAGTAGCTTCAGGAATGTACCATGTTTGGACAGTGTAAGACCTTTGTTGTGATTGAGCAAAATCTGGCTGGATTCCTCCATACAGCTAAATAAATGAAATAAAAGTGCATTGAAATGAGAAACACATGCCATTTCTAGACTTCTATTTTCACTGACAAAAATAAATAGACGCTTTCATCTCTGCTTACGCTCTTCAAGGGAACCGTATGCTTCATTATCCAAAGGATAGGGTGTCCCCACCACCGAGGAAAAGGAAATGGGGGTTCACCTTCCCCTAAAACACTTTAAGCTCCAAGAAAACCAAATGCAAACATTCATTCTGCTTTTGCTCCTTTGCTTCCTGTCATGCATGGTCCCGAGCCAGGGGATTCGAGTCAAAAGGCTCAGGTTCAGTGGTGGTCTCTTGAAGGGCCGGACCAGCTGATGAATGTTAGCATATAATTGGCGACAGGCTAAGAATATGCTTCCTGCAATTTTCAGACTCTTGCGTTTTATCAGATGTAAGATAAATCGAGAAGGGGCCGAGCGCCGGCAGAGAAAATAGTGGACAGACCCGGGTGCCAAGTTTTCATCTGGAAGGTCTAGCTGAGTGGTCGGGGGCTTCCAGAAATGATATCAAAATCCACGTCAACGAGAGAATCAGTGACTGTGATGTGAAATAATGAATTATATAATAATGGGAAAAAGAAGTTGGCTAGTTTTTCTTGGAGTAATAATGATACTACTAATAATTATGGTACTTGTTAAGTGCTTAGTATGTGCCCAAGCACTGTTCGGAGGACTCTGTCCAAACTGAGTTACAATTTAATCAGGTTGGACAGAGTCCCTGTCCCACATGGGGCTCACACTCTTAATCCCCATTTAATAGATGAGGTAAGTGAAGCCCAGAGGAGTGAAGTGACTTGCCCAAGGTCACAAAGGAGACAGGTCTTTATTTGTTGTCTGTCTCCCCCCTTCTAGATGTGAACCTGTTACTGGGCAGGGAATGTCTCTACTTATAGCCGAATTGTACTTTCCAAGGCTTAGTACAGAGCTGTGCGCACCCTAGGCGCTCAATAAATATGACTGAATGAGTTACATTCAGTCATATTTATTGAGCGAGAGTGGTAGAGCCCAGGTCCTCCTGACTCCTAGGCCGGTGCTCTATCCACTAAGCCACACTGAGGACTGAATTCTGGTCCCAGAAAACAGGAAGGAAATCCCAGAAAAACAAATCAGCAGACAGAAGGCCCCTTTTGAGAGGGAGGTGGCCAATAGTTGGGATTAGGACCTTTCACATTGACCTGCCACAAGGATCGTGACTTCAACTCCAATGGTGCCAAATGGAAGCGGGTGACACTCTCCCCCCACCCCTCTACTGGCCCGCTCCCACGCCCAGCATCCTCTTTGGGTGAAAAATAGAGGACTTAGTGGAGTAATTGGATTGAGAAGTTTCCCTAACCAACATGCCTACTTTGAGATACCCGGGTTCCCCTGGACTCTGCCTGGAGACTTACAGGCCATAAAGCCTCCAGGCCGTAAGCTCGTTATAGGCAGAGAGTGTGTCTGCTGATTCCTTTGTGCTGTACTCCCCCAAGTGCTTAGTACAGCGGTCTGCACACAGTAAGTGCTCAATAAATACCACTGATCGATTGATTACAGGTGTCAGCCGACAGCAGGGATAAACAGAGGTTCCAACAACTGGAAAATCCACTGGGCGGTGGGGTGGCTGTATCCAGAACCCCCTGGGAGCCCGTGTCTATGGGGCAGAACATGACAAAAAGACAAAGTGACACAATCTATTTGTAGCATGTGAATAGGCGCTCTTGGATTCAGTCAACATCAAAGCTGTTTTCCCACCCTAAGTAAACCAATTTAGCATTCCGAGTCCTCAGATGAAAGATCTTTATAATTATAGGATAATGCCTCGGCCAAATCAAAACGAAGCATGTGTCCGTTCGGAGATTTCAGAGTGGGAGGCATTCAGCTGATAGTTACTGTAAAAAGATCCGACGGTCTCTGCCAAATCTTTTCCTCTGAACGGAGGACTGGAACGAGGTGTCACAGTCACCCAGGCCATCCAAGTCTGGGTGGGGCTCCCAGAGCCCTTCGGGATTGAAACAGCCAAAATTGGAATTCCAAAAATGGTAGAGGCCACTCAGTGAGTGGCAACTCACTGAAGCAGTGAAGCAGTGTGGCCTAGTGGAAAGAGCATGGGCTTGGGAGTGAGAGGAACTGGGTTCTAATCCAGACTTTACCACTTGTCTGCTCTGTGACCTTGGGCAAGTCACTAAAATTCTCTGCGCCTCAGTTTTGGGGTTTTTTTATGGTGTTTGTTAAGCACTTACCATGTGCGGAACACTGTACTAAACACTGGGGTAGATGCAGGTTAATCAGGTTGGACACAGTCCCTGCCCACATGGGGTTCACGGTCTTAATCATTATTTTACAGATGAGGTAACTGAGGGACAGAGACGTTAAGTGACTTGCCCAATGTTACACAGCAGACAAGTGGCAGAGCTGGGATTAGAAGCCAGGTCCTTCTGACTGCCGGGCCTGGGCTCTATCCACTAGGTCATCCTTAGTTCCCTCTTCTGTAAAATGGGGATGAAGACTGTGAGATCTATGTGGGAGGTAAGATGGGGGGAGGCAAGGTGAGTGATTTAAATCCAATGTTGAGGAGGAGCTTCTGTTCTAAGTGGAGGTGGATAGACAACTCCTGGAGCTTCTTAAGTGAGGAAACATGCACTAAACATTTTTTTAGAAAAAAAATGATCCCCACCATCTAGTACAATGCTTCTCTTCGTGTTCAAAAAGCAGCACTGATTGACTGAAAATTCTCTATCCTTGAAGACTTTGAGGGAAAAATCCATCTTAGTCCTTCACCTGCTTAGGGACAAGTTTTCTAGATCAACTGACCCTCTCGAGGTTCTTCCGATCGCCAGATTCTATAAACCTAATTTTCTCACCTTGTAGTCTAAGTCAAAATAGACTTGGAATATGTTTTCTGGTGGTATTTTGGACCGAACGGGCCTTCTGTGAAAGGAAAGTAGGTGGAAGGAAAAACTTAACTGAACTCTTTTGAAGATTCGAAAATAAGATCGTTTGAATTGAGTTCAAGTCTTTGGTCATGATTCTGACTGAGGCTCATTTGATATGAATGGGTTTTCATCCTTATTTGACGTGAAGGAAATTATTTTTAGATGTAAATATTGTGAATAGAAAAATGGATGAATTTTCATTTTCAGAAGATGCTTTTCTCAATAAAACATGCATCAATGTGTGTGTGTGTGTGTTTGGGGGGGTATACTTATACCAGTTGCAGAAGAAGTTATATAAAATGGAGAGAGGAGCATCTAAAGACATTTCTGTGAAATCATCTTAAAGTGAGGTCAAATGGGAATGTCTCTAGAAAGGTAACTTGATTTTTCAACTTAGTAGTGGAATGATTAGTATCTCTAACTTTTCATTTGTCCTCTCGCTTTTTTGAAACATGGGGATCTAGGAATTCAGTGAATTTATTCCTAATGCTGATAAAATCTATATTTGACTTTCTCAAATAGCCACATCTCCACCAGCCCCCAAGATATTCAGGTTTCAGAACTGAACTTTTAAAATCCACTTTTAAGCAATGCAGCCACGGAAGACTCTTAATAATTGATAATAATTGATTTTTACCTTGTCCTAAACCCGGGCAAGATGGCACAGCCAATCATCTTTGTCCAGACGGGATAAGAGAAAAGAGCCCCCAATTCACATCTTTAAAAGCTCCAGACATGAGCACAAGATAAAATATTTAGTCTGCCAAAGCCTTGACCTCCCAATTCTAGCCAGTTCTGAACTTGAATTGATTTCCGACAAGGCATCTGGGAGATGATTACAACAAAACGCACTAAAGCTGGGAAGCCTTTATTTTAACATCCCGGCAGCTTAACCTGTTAATAATGGCAATTGTTTTCGATACAATCCCAATTTCTGTGACCGACGCGAGAAATGGATGACAACGACAGAAGCAGAGAGGCAGAGGGCAATATTGGAGCTGCCGTTCGCACGGCCTGTTTGGAATTAGGGTCTCTGTTTCCAACAGAAACCGCCATTTATCGATGCCTGGACACAGACGCTGAAATACTGCCCTCGAGGAACGTAGTCCAGGAGGAGAATTCCCTCAGTAAGCCTGCCCCTGTACCCTGCTAGATTGAAAACTCCTTGAGGGCAGGGATTATATTTCCCTTCTCTCAAACTCTCCCAATCGATATTTACTGGGCACTTACTGTATGCAGAGACTGCACTGAGCGCTTGGGAGATTTCAACACAACAGAGTTGGTAGACACATTCCCTGCCCACAAAGAGTTTACGGACTCGAGGGGGAGACAGACATTAAAAATAAGCAAATTTAAAATATTTGCATAAGTGCTACGGGGTTGAGGGAGGGGGGAATAAAGGGTGGAAATCCAAGTGCAAGGGTGATGCAGAAGGGAGTGAGGGAAGAGAAACTGAGGGCTTACTCGGGGGGAAAAAAAAACCTTTTGGAGGAGATGGGCTTTTGATAAGGCTTCGAGGGTGGGAAAAGAGATCGTCTGTCAGATACGAAGAGGGAGGGCCTTCCAAGCCAGAGGCGGGGTAGGGGCAGGAGGTCAGTGACAGGACAGATGAAAAGGTGGTAAGTACGCTAATCTGCACAGAGCAAGCACTCAACAAATGCTATACTTTGATTGATTTCAAAACCAACAGCCACTGCTAACACTTAGATATTTCATTACACCCTAACTCAGCAACTGCGTACATATACATTATCGGTTGAAACATTTATTTCGATTACTCTAGGTTCATTCTCCTCTTGATGTGCAAGCTCCATGTAGGCAGGGTACATGTTTCTTTCGTCATTCACTCAACCGTATTTATTGAGCACTTACCGTGTGCAGAGCACTGTACTAAGCACCTGGTATATACTATTTGGCAACAGATAGAGACAATCTTCTGGTGTAACTTCAGGTTTTTAGGGCTTGGAAGTGGAGTGCGTATTAAGGTGTTTAAGGGGTACAGACCCAAGTGCATAAGTGAGGCAGAATAGGGTGACTCATGTGCGCATGACCTTTTGGAGAATATTGGGCGAAACATAGGGAGGAGCCTCTTTTTTATTCTTTTCATGATTTATTTTGGAAAAATTTTAAAGCCTCCCCGCACTGATTAGAAATTGTTCTGGGAGCTCTGTTTAGGCAGTTGTAAAATGGAGATGAATATTCTGAGTCTGTTTCTAAATCTGAAAAAAATTCACCAAAGGCCATTAATGCTTCCCTCCAAGGTTTTCTTATCACCTATGATCCAACTATCTGTATGTCCATTTTAGGGCCATAACATGGCCTAGTGGATAAAGTCCGGGCTTGGGAGCCAGAGATCCTGGGTTCTAATCCTGTCTCTGCTACCTAAGAATAATAACAATATTATTATTATTGGTGATAGTAGTAGTAGTAATAATAATAATAGTATTTGTTAAGCAATTGCTATGTTGAGAGGCAATGTTAACTGCTGGGATGAATACAGACAAATCAGGTTGGGCACGGTCCCTATATTCTTAATCTCATTTTACAGATGAGGTAAATTGAGGCACAGAGAAGTTAAGTGGCTTGCCTAAGGCCTCACAGCAGATAAGCAGCACAGCCAGGACAAAGACCCAAGTTCTTCTAAGTCCCAGGTCCATACTGAATCCACTAATAATAATGTTGGTATTAGTTAAGAGCTTACTATGTGCAGAGCACTGTTCTAAGCGCTGGGGGAGATACAAGCTCATCAGGTTGTCCCATGTGGGGTTCACAGTCTTAATCCCCATTTTACAGATGAGGTAACTGAGGCACAGAGAAGTTAAGTGACTTGCCCACAGTCACAGAGCTGACAAGTGACGGATCAGGATTCAAACCCATGACCTCTGACTCCAAAGCCCGTGCTCTTTCCACTGAGCCACACTGCTTCTCAGACAGTAAAGCCCACATGGGACAGGGACTGTATCTGGCCTGATGAATTTATATCTACCCCAATGCTTAGAATGGTGCTTGACACACAGTAAGAGCTTAACAAACTCTCCCCCAAAAGGTAAAAATAAAAGGGATGGGAAATCAAGACACACATCTTGGCAAGAGAGCACAGTGGAGCAGGAAAGGGCTGGAAGCCAAGGCAGCTAGTCTGGGGAGCTGAATTGTCAAATGCCAAAATCACCTCGGTTGAAACAGTCCTTAATCAGAGACTACTCTCTGCAACTGACCATTCACTGCTCCCATACAGCACTTTATTCAGAAAACTGAGCCCCTAATACACTTGGATTTCCATTATGCTGTTATTTTAGCCATTAGAAGTTGGGTGGACAAAGGGAGTTGCCTGAAATAGCTTTGATCTGGATTATCTGGATAATTTCACTTAGCAGCTCACTGTGGGCAGGGAATGTGCCTGCTCACTGTTACACCGCCCTCTCCCAAGCACTTAGTACAGCGTTTTTGCACACAGTCACCACTCAAAAAATACAACTGAATAGACAAATGAACAATCTGGCCATTAGGCAACGATGAACGAAAAATGATTCCTTGCAGCTCAATGAGCCCCACTGCCTACCACTGCGCCATAACGCAGGTTTCCATTACACCATCTGGATGCGATCTGATGGAAGAATCAGTGAACGTTCTTCCCACAACACACTTCGGTCCTGGTTGAACACAGTCCACAAGTATTGTTATCATTAATATTCGTATAATTCCTTGGAATAACAGCAGTATGCTTCAAGCCTTCCCAGCTTCTGACTTGATGTAGCTGTACTGTACAATGTCTCTATAATTATTCATATTGGGGATCCCCCATTTTGGGAGGTTTTCCCATGCAAACCAATATTTCACTGTGTGTGGAGCAAATGCACCTTAAATATATTTAAGATTCCTCTGCACAGTTACAATGCTCGATTCTGTAATTTCAACCTGAGAAACTTTTCTTTTACCGATCCCGGGGAATTATAATCAGATCTACTCATCCTCGGTTGAAGCGGTGAACAATGGTACGTCTGAGAGAGAAATTCAAAGTGCATCATTTATCTCACCCTATTTTCAATTAGGCCGAATAAAGTATAAGTTGCTTCCAAAGTACATCATAGGAACAGGGGGGTAAATTTATTACACCTCTAGAGTGCTAATCTTAGCAGATGGTAGAAAAAATATTTTTAGCCTGAAATATGCTAAAGCAATAAATCTGAACAAGGTGGATCTTATCATCTAATATCTCCCCAGTGTGAAGTAAAACTCCTCCATGACAACTCAGCATTCTTATAAAGTCTGGGTGGAAGAGGTAAGATATAGCTCTCAGCAAGAGATGAGGAAAATAACAAAAACCAGACTCAAGCAAACAACAGCAACAAAAATCACACTTCCAGGGAATGTGAAACAGGGATGGGGGATGGGGCATAAACATATTTTTTCCACCTTTCTTTTTTTTTCCCCTAGCTATTCACCTCTCTTTCACTTGTCACTGTATTTCATTCTTTTCTTTTACTCTCCCAAGCAAAACCTTGTTAATTCACAATCTAAGATTACACCAAACCTGAACAGAAAAGTCACTGCATTTGTATTTATATCTGTTACTGATATCGTCATAGGTTCCAGGAGCAATTACATTCAGAGTTCACACCCAGACAATGGCTTTCATCGGGGCTTTTTCCTTATGAAGATAAAAGTCTGAGGATTGGGTTTGGAAGCCATGTCTTCTTGTGGAACTGGGGTCGGGACAATCATTTTAAGGTAGCGTAAAAGGAGCGCTAGAGGCCGTGGTGGGAATGGGACTGAGGGGCTTTGTGGGAACCGGGTAGGGGTTGTTAGAGCAGGGGATTGGGAGAGGGAATGAACCCTGGTCTCCGCAGCACCTACCTTCACGTACACATAAGTACATACGTGCCTATTGAGAGCATCCACATGTGTATAGACAGAGATTGTCCCAACTAGTTAGGTAATGTTGCCAGACTTCAAGATTCAAAAAGGACAAGAGACAGAACATTTTAACGAGAAGGTAAGGAACGTTAAAACCGTCAGACTGTCCCCAGAGAACTTGGAATATCATACCTGACAATGCCCTTCGTCAGATAATTCAGGAGAATAAAAAACTTCTCCCATGAGTCATCATGCGCCATTATGTTTTCAGGGAAATAATTATATTTCGCGGTGGGCAGTATCTGTATATATTAAATGGAGTAATAACTCTAGTAGGTTTAAAGTTATAATAATAATAATAATCATAATGATGGCATGTGTTAAGCGCTTACTATGTGCAAAGTACTGTTCTAAGCACTGGGGAGGATACAAGGTGATCAAGTTGTCCCACGTAGGGCTCACAGTCTTAATGCCCATTTTACAGTTGAGGTAACTGAGGCCCAGAGAAGTTAAGTGACTTGCCCAAAGTCACACAGCTGACAAGTGGTGGAGCTGGGATTTGAACCCAAGATCTCCAACTCCCCAGCCCGGGCTCTTTCCACTGAGCCACGCTGCTTCTCTTGGGACGAGGCCAACGATGATGGTGTTTGGTAAGTGCTTGCTATTTGCCAAGCACTGTTCTAAGCCCTGGGTAGATGCAAGTTAATCAGTGGGACTCACACTCTTAATCCCCATTTTACAGATGAGGTAACTGAGGCCCAGAGAAGTGAAGTGACTTGACCAAGATCACCCAGCAGACATGTGGCAGAGCCGGTATCTGAACTCAGGTTCTTCTGACTCATAGGCCCGGGCTCTATCCACTAAGCCACGCTGCGGTTGAGAAAATCATTTCTGGAAGAGAAGCTCGGACCCTGGTTTTCCTTTGTGGGCATTTTTACCTAGTTGGCTACCTTGTGGGCATTTTTCATTCATTCATTCATTCATTCATTCATTCATTCATTCATTCAATAGTATTTATTGAGAGCGAACTATGTGCAAAGCACTTTACTAAGCGCTTGGAATGGACAGTTAGGCAACAGATAGAGACCATCCCTGCCCAATGATGGGCTTACAGTCTAATCGGGGGAGATGGACGGACAAAAACAAGACAACGTAGTCACGGTAAATAGAATCAAGGGGATGGACAGTTCATTAACAAAATCAATAGGGTCATAAAAAACTCTTGCCCCTTCCCTCCTTAACTACCATCTTCAACTGCTCAATCTCCAATGGCTTCTTCCCCTCTGCCTTCAAACACGCCCACGTCTCCCCCATCCTAAAAAAACCCTGACCCCACAGCCCCCTCCAGTTATACCCCACCTCCCGCCTATCCTTCCTTTCCAAACTCCTTGAGCCAGTTGTCTACACTCGCTGCCTCGAGTTCCTCTCCTCCAACTCTCTCCTGGACCCCCTTCAATGCCTCGACTAGAGTAAAATGCAGAGCGCCCGAGAGCCAGCCTGCAATGCTTTCAACATTTCAGCCGAGGCTTCCTCTTCCACTAGGCTTCAGGATGTAAGAAAGACATTTCCTCCAATTTTCTGCATATGGTAAAATTTTGATGCCCTGGTAATTAAACTCCCACTTGCAATTCCAGGTCATGTTACACTATATCATTCTTTTAACATTATTGGGATTGATCTGTGTCAACTTTAACTATACTCACGAGGAAGTCAATAAATAAAGATCTTTTTTTTTTATTTCTTTGGCTTCTTTATTAGAAAGAATAGATCGGTCAAATAACGCAAGAAACAGTGATGGTGCTTGCTTTCCTCTTTGCTTTTTGTAATGAAATGATGAAGTCTTCCATGAATCATAGGTCAAAACAAATCTGCTTCACACTGGCAAATGTACTTGTAGTCTTTCTAATGTATTGTTTGGGTGCATGTGGGGCATTTTCAAATTGAATATATTTAATAATAATAGTGATGGTACTTGTTAAGCACATACTATAATAATAATAATAATGATATTTGTCAAGCGCTTACTATGTGCCCAGCACTGTTCTCAGCACTGGGGTAGATACAAGTTGATCAGGTTGGACACAGTCCCTGTACCACCTGGGGCTGACAGTCTTAATCCCAGTTTTACAGATGAGGTAACTGAGGAACAGAGAAGTGAAGTCACTTGCCTAAGGTCATTCAGCAGGTGACAGAGCCAAGATTAGAATGTCTGCCTCTCCCTCTTCTAGACTGTGAGCCCGTTGTGGGCAGGGATCGTCTCTGTTGCTGAATTGTTCTTTCCAAGTGCTTAGTACAGTGCTTGGCACATAGTAAGCGCTCAATAAATACAACTGAATGAATGAACCCAGGTATTTCTGACTCCCAGGCTCTATCCACTCATCTACTTTCATCCACTACTTGGAATGGTGCTTAACACATAGTAATCACTTAACAAATAAAATCATCACCACCTCCTGTGGCTTTCTTTCTTTCCTGCATTCATTCAGTAGTATTTATTGAGTACTTACTGTGTCCAAGCACTGTACTAAGCACTTGAACTGGGACTCTCTGGCTTTTGGAGGATTCCTAATTAAAGGACGTGACAATTCTTGGCAGTGGGAACAGGCAGTCAACACCTCCTGGGTAAGAGATACATTCTAAACCCTGAAAAGAAAATTTGGAACTGTTTGGGGGATAATATTCAGTTTAGATCACAAAATGAATCCTTAAGAGAACAGTAAGTCAGAAATAGTGATTTTTCAAAATAACCCAACCGAAAACAAGGTTTCTTCTCTGTATATTGCTTGTTCCTAATGATAGCACTTAGTACAATGCTCTGGCCGTAGTAAGCAATGTCACTGATTAATTGATTGATGAGTTATGGCCTGGGTTTTGGTTTTTGATGTCCATAGTCCATTTTCTCAGATTGACTCCTTGAGGAGGTATTATGAAAGTGCAATACCTGGGATTGCCAAATTTCTAATCCCAAACACATCCCCTAAAATGCAGAGTGGATAATACTCTTAGAGAGTTATTTTCAAATCTTGCCCTTCAATCCATTGTATGGAAAAGTGAAAATTAAAGTCAAGTCTCTAAAATGGCACCATCGTCATAGGGCATGAGGGTTGATGGACAACCCCGTTGTAAGTGATGGGCAAGCGTCCCACCGGTCATGAAGAATTCAGGACTGAGAATCTGAGCAAAGTAATTGATTATGATACTTCCCAGGTATCTAATTCAATCATCACCAATGGTAATTATTGAGCATTCACTGTGTGCCAAACACTTTATTAAATCCTTGGGAAAGTACACCACAGCAGAGTTTGTAGACACGCTCCCTGGCCACAGTGAGCTTCCAGTCTAGGGGGGAAACAAACATTAATATAAATGAATAATTTATAATCATTTAATGATAATAATAATGTTGGTATTTGTTAAGCGCTTACTATACGCAGAGCACTGTTCAAAGCTCTGGGGTAGAGTCAGGGTAATCAGGTTGTCCATGTGAGGCTCACAGTCTTAATCCCCATTTTACAGATGAGGTCACTGAGCCACAGAGAAATTAAGTGACTTGCCTACAGTCACCCAGCTGACAAGTGGCAGAGCAGGTGATTCGAACCCATGACCTCTGACTCCCAAGCCCGGGCTCTTTCCACTGAGCCACGCTGCTTCTCTATTTAGTCAATCAATAGTATTCCTTAAGTACCTACTCTGTGCAGAGCACTGTTCTAAGCACTTAGGAGACCAATATAGAGCTAATTGAACCGATGCCTGTCCTTAAGAGTTCTCGTTAACCCTTCTTCTACTCTTGCAGAGTTTTTCATTCCTTCATAGAAACTAAAAACATCTTCCTGACATAAACTTGAGTCTATTTACCAATGGGTTTATGATCCATGTTTATATAGGCTATAATTCCTTTTCAGGAGTGACAAAGATATCTTGCCTCGCTTTCCCTGACCTGTTTATTTGTACCATTACTTTACATATGATTCCGGGTGTCCAAGAGAGCCGAGCACTTCGTAAACATTCCCACCACAGCTTCCGTAGCGTCGTCCAATCAATACCAGAGTTTGTAAATCGTAACTAACATCCCATTCCGTGTGGGTTTTTAAGGCCAGTTCTGGAAGGTATTGAACTTTCACAAATAACCAAGTAATTACGGTTCGAAGATGGGATTCAAGGAATCTAAGTTCCAGTTGAGCCACGGGCGATGATAATCTGTTTAGCTGTGGGAGACTGTGAAGTATCTATGTGTGTAACTCTGCACAGAAGCAGTGTGGCTTAGTGGAAAGAGCCCGGGCTTGGGAGTCAGAGGTCATGGGTTCTAATCCCAGCTCTGCCACTTGTCTGCCGTGTGACCTTGGGCAAGTCACTTCCCTTCTCTGTGCCTCACTTCCCTCATCTGTAAAATGGGGATTAAAAGTGTGAGCCCCACATGGGACAACCTGATTACCTGTATCTACCCCAGGGCTTAGAACAGTGCTTGGCACATAGCGCTTACAAATACCATCGTTATTATTATACATGCAAATATGCATGTATGCTTCATACGACATGGAAGGAAGAGCATTCCCTCCTTCCTTTCAGTTCCGTGAGCAAATCCCAAATGAAATGAGAGTTCTAGGTCTCTCAACCAACAGGCCAGCTGCATGACAATGCTGCCAGAACTATTCATTCATTCATTCAATCGTATTTAGTGAGCGCATACTGTGTGCAGAACACTCTACTAAGAGCTTGGAAGAGTATAATTCAACGATAAAGAGACACATTCCCCACCCAGAAGAAGTTTACAGTCTACCCCTGGACACTTCCTAGCTGTCAAGCTCAGGATTCTGGACACTTCCTAGCTGACAAACTCAGGACTCTGACTGGACCTTAGAAAAGGAATTGCTCTTTCACTGCCCTGGGGGTTTCTCTATGGACCTACAGTTGGCTGGGTAGTTTGCATAACTCTCCAAGCCACTCCCCCACATCACGGCTGTAATCCTGAGGAAGAAACAAGTGCCAAATCCCACTTCTTCCTTGACAAGTAGCGTAGCCTAATGGCCAGTGCACAGGACTGAGAGTCAAAAGACTTGGGTGGCGTGTTACCTTGGGAAAGTCACTTCACATCTCTGTGCCTCACTTTCCTCATCTGTAAAATGCAGATTTAATACCTCTTCTCCCTCATCCTTAAGATGTGAGTCCCGTATGGGACAGGATCTGTGTCTAATCTGATTACTTTGTATCTTCCCCAACATTTAGGACAGCGCCAGAAAAAGCAATTAACTTGCTTGGCACATAGTAAGCACTTAACTAATCCCATCGTTATTTCCATCGTCAGCATCATCATTATACCGTTATCGTTAGTACCATCACTATTATCATTATTATAGGCCACTTAGAGATGGCAGAAGGGTTGGTCACCCACGTCTTTAACCTTGCACGCCCAAGCTGACCACAGCATCGTCTCTCTTCTGATATAATAAAGAAAGCAAGTCCAGTTTAGATGCTGAAATTCGGTGGAGCAACTGAAACCTTAGGTCGATAGAGCGATCTAGTTGGCACCTTGGCGGAGATTTAATGACCAAATTAGGAAAGGTGGGACCCAAAGAACACAAAAAATGAAGGCCAAATTTTTCCCCATCTACTGAAATTCACCCCAGCCTCTTTACCCCCAGTTCCCTTCATTCAGGGAAGACACGATGCGATCCATCGATAAAATGTCCACAGAAGTCAGCTCAGATTAAACTGGCTGTCTGAATGTAGGTTGGCAGAAGTGTATATTTTTGGAGCGTATTATCGAGATGGTCCGTTTTACCTGCTGGCTGTCGGTAATGACATACACAGTGCAGTGGACGATTGCTATAAATCTCTCACACTGACTTCCTAGAGGTGACTGAAAATGAACTTAGCCTGCATTAGACACAGCTAAGAATCCGAGGTCCTTGGAAAATCCCAGCGATAAACCAGAATCGTAGGTCCAAATAGAATTTGAACTTTTTTTAACGACTAAAAAGAAATCAGCCTAAAGTAATTATGAAACCTAGATTAATCATTACGTAGGGCTGCCTTGACCAAGGCAGTGCTAACAGTTCAAACTATCCGACGTAGCTGCTGGTGACATTATCAAAAAAAAAATAAAAAATCAAATCGGAGCCAGCAAATGCTGAGTCATATTAAAACTAACAAAATAACACGGGCAGTTATCCCCCAAATACATTATTTATCACTAAAGCACACTGACGCCTGTGCTTACCAAGGAACCCTCCTGTGATATTGAAGGCCAAAGTATCTCCTCTCCCTAACAAGAGTGTTGTATCTTTGCAACTCTAGCAGGAACTCAAAAAAATCAATAGCACTTCATGAGCAAGGTCTCGGTCTTCCTCTTTTACGAGGATTCTGTCGATGCAAGGGGCCATTACTGTACTTTAAAGGCATGATATAAAATTGCTTCGACAAGATATAAGACACACCGTTTGAAAGAACCTGGTGAGAGTATTTTAGTCAAAGTTAAATAGTTTCATCACGTAATTACTTCTATTGGCACATCTCCAGTTGGAAGCACTCTCCCAGGGTCTGGCTTCCTATTACGGGTGGGGAAATTGTGAGGGCGGTCTGTCGATTTGATTCAGGTTGATCTAAACAAGGTCAAACGGCCAAAATGGAGGCAACAACCAAGCATCTGATACTATTGGCGGCAATACTGAAACAACAAAGTTGACAAGTTGCTCGCCCTTTTTTTTTTTATTTTTTCCACTAAGTGGTCTGAAAGCAGTTCTACTTTTACGGCTGTAAGATATTTCATCCTGATTTGCAGTCGGACAATTCATTTTCTAAGGACTGTTTAGAATTTATTCAGGGGGAAAAGGAAACTAGTGGTTCCTCTCACTGATTCACATTATATGACAAAATTTAACTTTTGTATTTTACGAGGTTTTATGGGTGCCACTAAAACCATTAGCTGCTTGTCTCCTCATGATAAAATTTAAGCACTTACAGAATACCTTAAAAGCCAATGACACTTATGTGTGTATTTATGTTTTCTTTGATTTAAAATATGGGGGTGTCAGAGAGAGAGCTTTTATTGAAAAGGAGGCTGTACCTGCAGAGACAGGAGAGCACCAAGCAACGAGATGATGCCCCCAGATATTAGGAATTAACGGTTCTAGCTGCTGAACTGGATGGCCATGCTGGGGAGTGAAAGCTGCTCATCCTCAGGATCCCACAACACACTCAGCATTTCCCCATTTAAGAATCCCTCCGGAATCAAATCTTTCCAAATGCAAACACTGCTCAAGCAAGATGATAAAACAAACTAATGACAGTCAACGAAATATGCAAGTGAACTTGAAGACATATATATTTCGTGTTTCCAATCCCATAATCCTGTTCTCTGGCATTAGAGGCACTCAAAATCCCACATCCCTGGGAATATGCCCCAAATTTGGTGTTTTTCCAAGATAGAAACAAATATTTTTTTTCTTTGCCTCCTACAGAGTTCCAATTACAGCATCACTTAAATCATTTCACATATTCCAGGGCTATTCGAAGGCATTATCAATTTATGTATCTATTATTAGATTTGCAGGTGTAGATGATTCGGATTTATATATGACGCTTAGCTAAGGAGCCGTTTCAAGCACCTGTCCCTTGTAATCCTTGCTGGGTCTCTCTCCGAGGAGGAAGACACGGATCAGATGATAATAATGTTGGTATTGGTTAAGGGCTTACTATGTACAGAGCACTGTTCTAAGCGCTGGGGGAGATACAGGGTCATCAGGTTGTCCTATGTGAGGCTCACAGTTAATCCCCATTTTACAGATGAGGTAACTGAGGCCCAGAGAAGTGAAGTGACTTGCCCCCAGTCACACATCTGACAAATGGCAGAGTCAGGATTCGAACCCATGACCTCTGCCTCCCAAGCCCATAGTAAGCGCTTAACAAATACCAACATTATTATTATTATTACTGTTCAGCACTGTGTGCAAACCATTGTACTAAGTGGTTGTGAAGGCACAATGGAACAACAAACAGAAACATTCCCTGCCCACAGCTAGCTTGCTATCAAGGAAGGAGGGGCTCTTTCTGAGCAAAAGCAAAGTAAGGAAGAGATAAGGAGGCAGGTTATGATATCATCTTTATGTCCGTGTTTCGTCTCCTCTCAGGATGTTGGGAGATTGAGCCTAGGCTTTGCAGTTGATTTCAAAGTGATAAAAGCCCTCCAGCACTGTACTATGTTCCGGTTCGAAGCCTGTCTCTGTCACTAGCCTGTTGGATCATGTAAGATAAGTCATTTAACTTCTCTGGGACTCAGGTTCCTCATCCGTAAAATGGGGACTCAATACCTGTTCTCTGTCCTACTTAAAATGTAAGCCCTGTTTGGGACAGGAGCTGTCTTGAACCTGATTATCTTATATTTACACTCCACCCCTTAGTATAGTCCCTTGGCATATAGAAAGTGCTTAACCACTATTATTATTATTATTATTGTTATCATCATTATTATTCTAATCCCAGCTCCATCACTTGTCTGCTGTGTGACCTTGAACTTCCACTGAGCCAAGAGATGACTCTGATGAGTTTTCTGGGCTTTTTAAAGATTCTTCCTAGCGGAAATTGATGGATAATGCTGTCAGACATATGTCAATAATAATAATCATGATCATAATCATAACTATGGTGTTTGTTAAGCGCTTATTATGTGCTAAGCACTGCTCTCCGTGCTAGGGTAGCTACAAGGTAATCAAGTTGAACACAGTCTTAGTCCCACGTAGGGCTCACAGTCTTGATCCCCATTTTACAGATGAGGTTACAGAGACATGCCCAAGGTCACATGGCAGACATGTGGCAGTGTGGGGATCAGAACCCATGCCCTCTGACTTTCAGGGCCATTCATTCAATTCAATAGTATTTACTAAGCACTTACTTTGTGCAGAGCACTGGACTAAGCGCTTGGAGTGGACAATTGGGCAACAGATGGAGACCATCCCTGCCCAATGATGGGATCACGGTCTAAACAGCAGATCAAAAGAGAGCAAAACAAAAACAAGACATCATCAAGATTAATAGAATCAGGGAGATATCCACCTCATTAACAAAATAAATAGGGTAATAAATAAGATATATAAATGAGCACCGTGCTGAGGGGAGGGGAGGAGGAGCAGAGGGAAAGGGGAGGGCTCAGTCTGGGAAGGCCTCCTGGAGGAGGTGAGCTCTCAAGAGCCCATGCTCTTTCCACTAGCTGTCAGTGACTTTGTCTGCTCTCCAGATGTCAGCAGACTAAGCCTACTCAATTAGGTTCATTCATTCATTCAATAGTATTTATTGAGTGCTTACTGTGGGCAGAGCACTGTACTAAGCACTAGGAAAGTACAATTCAGCAACAAATAGAGGCCATCGCTGTCCATATCGGGCTCACAGTCTAGAAGACTTAGAAGTCTAGAAAATTGATTTCAAAGTGATAAAAGCCTCCCGTGAAGTCATATCCATTTTTCCTTTTTCCTTCTACCTATAAATGGTTTTAGTTTCAGTTTCCTCTGCTAGATTGTAAACTCCTTGAGGGCAGGGATGATGTCTCAATTCTATTGCTCTCCCCCAAGAGCTTAAAATGGTGCTTGCTTGCTTGCCTGATTGATTGGAGAAAGGGATGGGTGTCTCTTTAGTCAGGCTGGACCAGCTGCCTCTTTGGAGACACTCACTCCTGAGCCTCAGAGGAAGACCAAGACCGGGCGTTTTCAAATTGCCATCTAGCGCAGGTGTTCCCATAATTGTGATGCAGTGGAAATTCAGTGTTCACTGGCCCTAAAATCACCCTTCCACCTGGGTACTCTGACTGTCAGCTAGGCAGACCGTGGAGGAATGCTCCATCCCCTGGAGGAACGGTCTAAATGGAATGTTTCCTTGCAGTTACTGAGCTCCCATTTCAGAAAACCTTTTCAAAGTCAAGAAAATGTGAGTCCCCAAAGGAGACACCATTTCAGTTCAAATAGTTAAAGTGGGTGAACCCGAACATTTTCCATTCTACTAACCATTTATCAACGGGAACAATGTTGGACTCTTATTCTTCAAATTCACTAAAAGAAGCCTCTTTTTCCCATCCTTCCTTTCTTGCACCATATCCATAGTGAAGCCTATGACCTTCCAGAATTTCACCTCCTCCTGGAAGTCTTCCCTGACTAATCCCCAACACCACACTCCCCTTAACAGATCACCACCCCTAGCATCTGTACACTTTATATAATAATAATGATAATAATAATAACGATGATGATACTTACTATGTGCCAAGCACTGTTCTGAGCACTGGGGTAGATACAAGGTAATTAGGTTGTCCCATGTGGGGCTTAGGGTCTTAATCGCCATTTTACAGATGAGGTCACTGAGGCACAGAGAAGTTAAGTGACTTGCCCAAGGTCACATAACAGACGAGTGGCGGAGCCGGGATTGGAACCCATGTCCTCTGACTCCCAAGCTCGGGCTCTTTCCACTAAGCCACATTGCTTCATATATATTCATTCATTCATTCAATCATATTTATTGAGCGCTTACTGTGTGCAGAGCACCTTACTAAGCGCTTGGAATGAACAATTCGGCAACAGATAGAGACAATCCCCTCTCAACAACGGGCTCACTATCCATCCTTAGCCCTAATGTACATATATGTATGCGTTCAATTGTATGTGCAATCATTTATTCAGCTATTTCCACCTGATACATTTGTATGGAACAGGGCCCAGTAGAAAGAGCAAAGGACTGGAATTCAAAATACCCTGTTCTAATCCCGGCTCTGCCAATAGCCCACCGTGTAACCTGGGGCAAGTCACTTAACATCTCTGTCCCTCAGTTTCCTCATCTGTAAAATGGAAATAATCTCCCTGTTCTCCTTCCCTCTAGATTGTGAGCCCCATGAAGGACGGAGTCTGTGTCTGATCTGGTTATTCTTTTTATCTACATTAGTGATTAGCACAATGCTTGGTACATAGTAAGCACTTAAATACCTCAATCATTATTATTATTAGGACTGTTATTACTTCTTGTAATTATTGTTATTATTGTATTATTACTTTTTACTACTCCTGCTCCAACTATTTATAAAGAATATTTCTCTGCTCCTATTCAGTTGTAACTTCTTGGGGGCAGTGAATTTCTCTTGTTTCTTTTGTTCTCTCCAAAGCACACTGCACTGTGCTTAGCACTCAGCAGACTCTCAGTATACACTATGATGGATGATGGTAATGGAGATTTAAATGTTCATTTAATCCTCTTTCCCCCCTTTCCCCACAACCCAAAAATTAATCCCCAGAGTGAAATCATGACAAAAACAACCAACCAGGAAGTTCACACTGTAACATAAAAAAAAAAAAAGAAAAGGGCTAACAGTCTCATGGAATTATAAGAAGATAACTAGGAACTGATAGTTCAATCAATCAAGCATATTTATCAAGCACTTTCTTCATGCAGGGTACCATGCTAAGTCCTTCAGAGAGCATAACACTAACACTACAACAGACACATTTCACAGTTAGTATTTCACTGATAAACCAAAAATCAAAAAAGGCGAGTTCGGCTCCGAAACGCTTCCACCCCATTAATCAGACACACGAGTATACGTGTTCAATTTGGATCCCTCCCATTCGTTTAACCTAGGAGATGCTGGAGAACGATTATTACACATTTATTCATTCACCACTTTGATTCTTCCCCATCAGCCCACACCTGAAGGAGCCTCAGTGACTAGGTGAGATCACTCACAACATGGAAAAAGACAAGACACTTTAATTCTCGATATATGGCTTTGCTAGAAATCTCCCTAGGCAGAGGAAGAATCCTGGACTGGATTGGTCATTGCTATGACTCAGTATAGCACTGCTTTTGTTCTTCTGTTCTCATTTGCCTGTCTGCTTCAGTTCATTCAAGGACAACGCTGGCAGAATGAGCTAGGAAATCCTTGTCAGTCATTTGTTAAAAGTTACCGAGTCCTGATTGCTTCTGCACAAGTTTGCCCAAGGAATTCTAGCAATACTCTATGGGCAATCCACAGTGATTTGGTCCAGCACGCTGGAGTTGAAGTAGTGAGGTTTAGCCATTTTTCTGTGTTTGTCCTCAAAGAAGTTCAGTGCCTGGCACATAGTAAGTGTTTAACAATATCATAATAATAATTATTATTAAGTAAAGCAGAATTGTGTAGTAAGCCTAATCATTTTATTTATGGTACTGGTATTGGTAATGCTAATCTTCTCACTGTACTTCGATCTCGTCTATCCCACCACTGACCTCTTGCCCACATCCTACATCAGGCCCGGAATGTCCTCCCAGCTCATATCAGATACTTTTTCTCTCCCACTTCAAACCTTATTGAAGGCACATCTCCTCCAAGAAGCCTTCCCTGACTAAGCTCTCCTCTCCTTTTTTCCCATTTCCTTCTGCGCCATTCTTACTTGCTCCATCATTCATCCTCCCTCCCATCCCCACAGCATGTGTGCATGAATCTGTGTACATATCTGTTATTTATTTATTAATTTATATATTTATTTATCTTAATGTCTGTCTCCCCCCACCAGACTATGAAGTCATTGTGGGTAGGAATGTATCTGTTGTTACACTGTACTCTCCCAAGCGCTTAGTACTGTACTTTGCACACATTAAGTGCTCAATAAATATGACTGAATTGGTTAAGCACTTACTATGTGTCAAACACTGTTCTTAGCACTGGGATGGGTACAAATTATTAGGTGGGATACAGCCCCTGTCCTTCATGAAGCGTCTAGGTAGGAGGGAGAACAGGTATCCCCATTTAACAGTTGAGCAAAGAGAGGCACAAAGAAGTTGTGACTTAGCCGAGGTCACACAGCAAGCAACTGACAGAGCCAGGATTAGAATCCAGGTTATTCTGACTCCCAGGCCTGTGCTTTCTCCATTAGGCTCCATGGCTCCTCACCATCTCCCAAATGGCTGAAATTGCCATGCTTTCAGACGTAGCGGGGGCCTGGGGGAAAGGCCATAATTAATAATAAAGAGAAAAAATCATGCACTGGGTCAAATACAACATAACTGGGCTCCACCTGGGGCTCAAATTCTAAGTAGAAGGGAGCACAGGTATTAAATCTCCATTTTACAGATGGGGGACTGAGGCACAGAGAACTTTTCCCCAACAGATTAAAGAATAACCAAGGCTCAAGTGCTGTGGGGCTGAGGGACGGGTGAATAAAGGGTGGAAATCTAAGTGGAGGGGTGACACAGAGGGAGTGGGAGGATAAGAAATGAGAGTCCAGGAAGGCCTCTTGGAGGAGATGAGCCTTAAATAACGCTTTGCAGGTGGGAAGAGTGACCATCTGTCGGATATGAAGAGGGATGGCATTTCAGGCCAGAGGAAGGGTGTGGGTGAGAAACAGGCAGCCAGAGAGACAAGGACTGGGTGGTACTAAGCGAGTAGTGAGGTCAGGTAAGAGGGGGCAAGGTGAATGAGTGATTTAAAGCCGATGGTAAGGAGTTTCTGTTTGATGTGGAGGTGGACGGGCAACCACTGGAGATTCTTGAGGAGTGGGGAAACATGGATTGAAAGATTTTGTAGAAAAACAACCTGGGCAGCAGAGTGAAGTATGGACTGGAGTGGGGAAAGACAGGAGGCAGGGAAGCCAGCGAGGAGGCCGATATGTTAATCGAGTTGGGAAGAGATCAATGCTTGGATTAACTTGGTTGCAGTTTGCCTAGAGAGGAAAGGGCGGATTTTAGAGATGTGAAGGCTGAACTGACTGGATTTGGTGACAGATTGAACGTGTGGGTTGAATGAGCGAGATGAGTCAAGGATAACATCAAAGTTCTGGGCTTGTGAGACGGGGAGGATACAGGAGCTGTGTACAGCGATGGGAAAGTCAGGGGGAGGACAGGGTTTGGGTGGGAAGATAAGGGGTTGTGTTTTGGACATATTTAGTTTGAGGTGTTTTGGGGACATCCAGGTAGAGATGTCCTGAAGGCAGGATGAAATGTGAGACTGCACAGAGAGGTCGACTGGAGATGTAGTTTGGGGAATCATCCACATAGGGACGGTAGCCGAAGCCACTGAAGGGAATGAATTCTCCCAGGGATAGGGTATAGATGGAGAATAGAACCCAGAGCTGAACCTCGAGGGACTCCCACAGTTAGGGAGTTCAGGAAAACAGACCAAGATCTTCCTGGGTACTAGGAAGTAAACACACAGAAACTTGTTCACAACTGAACCATGAATGAAAAGAATCAACACCATCTGATGCCATTAGAGAAATCGCTCTGATTCCAAAATTCAACAGCTTGCTGAAGGTCCTCAAGTCCAATAAATGCCTAATGCCCGAATGTCAACATATCCATTCTGCTACAACACCGAATCTGTAGCATGGTCATTACAGCTTTAGGTTGAAAAGACTAGTTCCTAGGTAGACACGCCAAGTACCTTCAACAGTCTGCTGAACCAACATCAAAATACCATTTCTCCTTCCCCGCACACAGGTACAAGACACTTTTTCCTCCTATTTGCAATGAATTTTAGTATCCCCTTCCCCAGCAAGATTTTTAAGCTCCTTGCTGGCAGGTATCTCATCCAAGAAGTCTATTGTCCTCTCCCAAGCATATGGTAGAGAGCACAGTCCACAGTAAGGACTCAATAAATATTACCGATCGACTTTCACTGGAGCAGAAAAGCACATCATGACTTTTACAGAAAATAGGCAATTACAAATCAAAGTCATAAAGATGCCTGGTAGCTACCTATAAGAGACATACACTAAAATCTGAATAATTTCCATGTTACTTCACCTCAAATTGTAAACAGGAAACATTAACTTTAGGTTCCCAATGATTGTCCAGGAGGTATTTATTTTTTTCAAACGGACAAATGAAATTTTTAAAAAGTGCCTTATTAACTTTCTCCTCCCACTCCCTTCTCCCCCTTCAAACGTGCAAAAAAGTTGCTATATTCCAGTTGTATAAACAGTCTGGAGACACTACTCTGAATGAATTCACCGTTCAGAAAGCAACATAATTACAACCAATTACAGCAAACTTGAGTGGCAAAAACGTTACAAATTAATTGAAGGTTAGCACTGGAAATTAACTCCTCGTCAACTTGGAGTCATCTACTATGCTACTTCCTAAAGAATGAAGCAGGAAGTTCAGCTTACATTCACTTTAGCTGAAAGGGTTTGAAAGTTCAGCAAGGACCAGTAGTTCAAGGGCTATTTGGCCATGTAATGGAAGCAGCAAGGTGCCGTGGAGACAGCACGGGCCTCTCTCATGCATTTATTCCAATCACCCAGTATAATGTGATGTCGTCACAGGTGCCATTTTGGGGGAAGTATGCCGACTTTGCACCGCTTTACGGTAGTCCTCCAGGAAGACTGCCGAACCCCCATTTTCTCCAGAGTCTTTACTTTCCTCTTCCAGTTGTAGAAATAGTAGGAAAATTATTTACTGAGCACCCACTGGTGAAATGCACTGTGCTATTGTCCACAAAGAGCATCCACGATAACGGAGGAGATTCATAAAATTTATGACAAATGGAGTAATGGAAAGAAATACTTGAATGCACAGTGGTATAAGCATCTATTTACATGTCCCCAGGATGGATCTACGTCAGTACATAGGCACTTCCAGGTCAGAGAGCAGGCTGGTCTAGAATCAGAAGAACCAAATGGAATGAAGGCGGAAGGAACCTCAAAGCTGAACAGTTTTTAAAGAGACATAAAAGTGCCCTCAGCCATATACGGAACAGATCAGATGTAAAAGCTCTTTGTAGGCAGGCTAATGTGTCTGTCGTCTCCCCAGAGCTTAGTTTGGTGCCTTGGTGTCAATAAATATGACTAACAACTGGCTGTTCAGCATAAAAACAATCAGCCACCCTATCTCCATGGGAAGTGAAGAAGAAGAAAACAAGACCTCAGCTGGATCCTGCCATCAAGAAATTTTACGGTTCAACGGAGAGGCGTTATTCGTGAAGCTAATGCACGAGTGCCCATCACCTCCGCCACTTGTGAGCTGTGTGACTTTGGACAAGTCACTTAACTTCACTGAGTCTCAGTTACCTCATCTGTAAAATGGGGATTAGGACTGTGAGCCCCACATCGGACAAGTTGATTACCTTGTATCTACCCCCAGTGCTTGGCACATAGTAAGCACTTAACAGAAACTATCATTATTATTATTATTAACTACCCAGTGGGGAATGGATGACGGTTTCTCAATTTAAGGGACCTATCAGTGTTCAAAATGGACACTCAATTGGTAAGCCAGGGAAACCACTGTTACTTGCCAGAATTAACAACCGGAAGGCAACTCTGGTTCCCCACATTAACATGGCTAATGCACTTTCAGATTCTTGAATAGAGAGCACATTTAAATGTGATATACTAGCATTACCAATCTCAGGATTCACCAAATCATCCTATCTGTTAATCATCTATCACGTTCTCAAGATATAAATAGCACTGGCCTAAATTGGAACACAGCAGATTTATTTATTTAAAAGGTCCACATTATTAACTGCTTTCACATGCTTTAAATTGCGCTCAGTGATCTCAAAATTTTAATTGATTTTACAGGTTTATTCCTTTATCGTATATTCATGCAGTGAGCTTTTCCTCTTCCGATAGGACCTCTGAAGTGAGCGTCATTGAACTACTGAGGGAGAGTGTTGAAAGTCCACCCGGGAAAACATTTTTCTGAATGGCCATTCCATTTCTATTCATGAAGAGAGAATATTCGCAAATGAGAATTTCCAATCTGCTCTCCATAATATGCTTTCAAAGAAGAGTTGAAATTTATGTATTCACTGTAATGTCTTTCTCTCCCTCTAGACTGTAAGGTAATTGTAAGGAGGGAATGTGTCTTTTTATTGTTCTACTGTACTCTCCCAAGTGTCTAGTACTGTGTTTTGCACACAGTAAGCACTTAATAAATGTAATTGAGTAAAGGAATGAATGAATGAATGAATAAGAGCAGTGCAGACTACTTTGTTGATTAGAGAACACATAACGATAGTATTGTTGACATTCAGCCAACCCTGTTGACTCAAATCTTTCCCCTCCACAAACACATCACACGTCTCCCACTGCTAAGCCAGGCTCCTTGTAATTGCTCGAATAACTCATGAAAACACTAATCCATTGGTTCCCAAAAAACTAATTGTCTTTGCTGGGGGCAACTGGATGCTTGAAGGAACGGTATAATGGTTAACTAACCTTCCTTTTGCCACTCATAATTCCCTCTTAGAAACCTACAGACCTCTAATTCAGAAATGTATCTGATCCTTCCTTGACTCTAACTTTTCTTCTGAAAGTCCACTGTGGAATTCACATTCTGGGAATATACAGTCAACTCGTCTATAATTTAGGGATTATGTTCCTGAGGAAGCTCTGGTTCAAGATTAATCAATCCATTACTGGGATTTACTCTCTGTTTACTATGTTCAGACCACTGTACTAAGTGCACGGGAGAAAACGATTCAACCGAATTAATGGACATGTTTCCTGCCCAGAATGAGCTTACAATCTACAGGGGGAGTCAGGAATTAATTACAATCTACAGGGGGAGTCAGGAATTCATATAAATAATATGAAATATATAATTTAAGTAGAAAATATATTTCAGATTACGGAGTCTTCAACCACAGGGATCCTTAAGCAAAGACTGGACAAGTTCCTAATTTGGATGGCTTATTTGTCGCACTGCTCTGAGCCAGGTGAGTGTACGAGAAGCTCTTACATGGCGTTATCTTAATTTGAGCTTTTTTGAATCAGTGGAAACCCACTCCATTAGAGTGTGAGTTCCTTGTGGGCAAGGAGAATGTCTCATGCTTCTGAAGTATTTTCCCAATGTCTTACACCCAGTACATAGTTACCACTACATTCACTCGCTCCCAATTCCAACAGATCCTTCAAATGCTGACATACTTAGATGTCTAAGGGTGGTAAGACACCCTCCATTACCTTGGAAGGGGTGAAGAGTGTCACTCTCTGCTATTCCAATAAGTAAGAGGGAATCGTCACTCCATGCCAGCTAACATCGCATTGATCCAGGGGTTGAGGGAAGATGTGAGCAGCAAGATATTCCCCCTGCAAAAAGCAGCATGGCCTAATGGATAGAGCACAGGCCTGGGAGACAGAAGGCCTGCAGTGTCTGCTGTGTGACCTTGGGCAAGTCACATAACGTTTCTGGGCCTCAGTGACCTCCTCTGTAAAATGGGGATTAAGACTGTGAGCCGCATATGGAATATGGACTGTGTCCAACCTGATTATCTTGTATCTACCTCAGTACTTAGGACAGTGCCTGGCGCATAATAAGGGTTTAACAAATACCATTAAAAAAAAAAGACTATCACAAATTAACCTTTGTGTAGAAGAAAATGAGATCACTGCACATCTGAACCGCTTCCTTGGATTCAAAACTGTGCCTGAAAATTTTCCCTCTGTCACAGGGCTACAGGATGGAAGCTCAGTTGGAAGCCAAAGGAGCTCAAGAGGTTTGAAAACAGAATGCATGAAAACCTCATTCTTTCTCACTTATCACTCATCTTTAGCCTGTAGGATCTCCTTTTATCTAGATCATGAAGGATGTGTAAAGGGCACAGAAGACTTTAGTCAATGGGTCCATTATTATGATTGGCTGAAAACCATAAAACACATCCATCAAGGCGTTAGGTTGCATCTCATGCTAAATTAGAGTGATAAATAGTCTGCTTTCCATGACGTCAGCTACTAATCTATTCAAAAAACTATTCCGTGTTGCCATTAAGCATCACTCACGCTCAGGCTGGCTTGTTGAAAAATCCTTCACATGATCCAGCCACGCAAAGCTGTGCCTGGCTCTGCAGAGACAAATATCGTCTGCTACTTCATGTTGTACTGTGAAACAATTGCTTCTCCAGTCTCTAAAGTCATCTCAAGTGTGCAATAATGTCCTCGGCTCTCGGCTCTGGGCCTCTAAAGCTCATGTCCTTTTAATTGTTTACAACTCGCGCAGGTTCTGGACGGACCACTCGGTGGATGACATTTTCGCCGCTCACTCGGGGTTGAGTTTAAACCCTACTGACGATCCTTTAACATGGAAATTCTGAGTGGAACTCCTTAATATTCTCAGGAGCTATGTAAAGAGATGCATGGCAGTTGTTATCAGCATGTCTGGGATTTGTTTCTGAGTTTATACAAAGAGTTCTAGTAAAATTAGATTTTTTTTTAGGATCTGAAAGTCGGTTTATTCAAACCAAATTAAAAGAGGAAAAAGATGTAGGTTTGAAAAATGGAATTTCCAATTAAACTAGCGTGTTTTGTAGGGAAAAAATAAAGCCCTTATGTAACCGTTTCTGCCTTCTTTCTTGATGATTTGATATGATGTGTCTCCTCTCAAAAATAAAATACATTCTGCTTTTCCCCCTGGCCGGCTACGCAGAAAACTGAGCAGTCCCATGAACACAGAACTGGCGCTGAAAAATAAAGAGCCGCTTGTCCAATTTATTTTCGGCCTTAACTCAAAGGAATTAGGGTAACATTTTGAGGATCGCACCACCGCTGGGGCGTGATGAGTTTCCCTTTGAAACAGAGGCAAGAATCTGGTAGGATCCTCTTCTTTAGCTCGGCAGAGAGGATTTTGGATCTGGTCTCATCCTTTTAGACGCTGCATTGTTTGCAGCAGGCCTAGGGAGAAGAAAATGACTAGCTTGGCGGAGAAGTTCAGTATCTTTTTCCTCTCTTTTGCGATTCGAGCCCTGCAGCCACCACTAGAAGAAACACCCCAACGTGACAGGGTTCTTCTTGCTGTTCTTTTCTTTTCATCACAGGCAGTGGAAGCCAATAATAGCACTACAGGGGCATCTCTGGTCTTCCTCCTCCTTGGCCTCTCAGAGATCCCTGCCACCTCCGGTAACACCCAGCAGTGAGTCATGTTGTTCTTTTTCCCTGTCGGAGTTCACCATGGCTCTCGATGTGAAATTGCGCCAGCAGGAAATCTGGCGTGAACTCGAGCCCTGAACAAGATGGCCAGCTGATGCAAGAGTGGGGGTTTTAGGTCTGATCTAACGCAGGAATGGGGTGGTCAACCTGATTGGGACAGAGGTGATTGTTGTTAGGTGAGTTTTCATCACAAGACCCCCACTGGTCCAGGATTTCCCATTCTAGATTTACGACTGCATGGGAGGAAGATTATAATAGGTTGTCTAAACATTCACTTCAGATTCTTCAGCCAATCGATCAGTCGGCCAATCAGTGGTGTGTACTGAGTGCTTTCTGGATGCAGGGCACCGTACTAAGCGCTTGAGACAATACGAACCAATAGAGTTGGTAGGCACCAACCCTGTCTTTGAGGAGTTTACAATCTAATGGGGAAGACCAACATTAAAACTGTTTAATGCCGTTCCCTTTTCACCTCCTCCTCCCCGACACACCCACCTCTTACCCTCTTCCATTGCCTCTCCCTGCAAATCCTGACTCCTCAGCATCCTAACCACAGTTCTCTGAGACCATTTCCCTTCCCAGTGGGCTTGGAATTGTCATGTGGTCCCAAAGGCAACATCAACATCACTCCAGAAATGGATTGTTGTCCGGGGCTGTTTGAAGAACAGAACAGCTTGGGCTCTGGAAACTAAGTGTCATATGGTCCCCAGCCCAGAAACAGAAAGCAATGAAGATGAACCAACTTCATGCCAACCACTCCCAGAACACAGTCATGAGAATTGAGTAACTGAATTTAGCTCCTTATTTCTCCCAAGTCTGAGCAGATGCCGACAACCAGGGAGAATATTCATGCATTAAGTAACCGAGGACCGGAGCTGCCTTTTTTCAGAACCTCGGTCAGACGAGTCCAAACCATTTCAGATTTGGGAAAATATTCATTTTTAGATTCCCAACCCTGGCCCTGGTAGCAACCAAATGAGGAGCCCAGTGGTGGCACTTTTCCTTAGTAATCATGAGTGATCATGCAGACTTCAGAATATCGGAAGGTAAATATAAATATCCCGAATATCCCAAGAGTTGGTCAGTGTAATCATCAAGGCTTAGCTAGTCCAAAATCTGGCAGTCAATCAGTCAATCATATTTATTGAGGGCTTACACTGTACTAAGCACTTAGGAGATCACAATACAACAGGGTTGTTAGACACATCCCTTACCTCCAGGGAGCTTACAGGCTAGCGGAGCATGAAGTATTTTCTTCCTACTGCGTTTGCCAATATACTTGGGTTAACAAATCCATCTCTCCTTTCACAAGTGACAGGATATATACATCTGGCTAATTAGCACAAAAAATTAACAATCTGCAAAAGGCATTTTTCCAACCCCGACCTTCCCCAAGAGAAGGTCCACCCCTCCCCCACCACTATTGATCGAGTGGCTGTCCTGAAGACTGGACTAAGTGCTTCAGAGAGTGTAAGAGTAAGTAGGTGTGATGCAAGAAGTGTTTGATTTCGCCAAAACTTTGAGGAGAACTTTCGGGATATTTAAAAGATAGAATAGTGACACCAAGGCAGAGATGGAGTGAATATGCTTTTAGATCTGTCAAGTGGCATTGTGCTTATGGGGTTATTTATTTCCCTGTGTGAACCCTGTGATGAATCAAAACCACCTTTAAGAGATCTTTATGGAATGAATTTCAAAAAAAAAAAAATACACTGAGAACAGTTAATGTGCTTTACTTTTCTGGAAATTAAAATCCCTAGATGTCCTTTCAAATACACATTTTCCCAACTGTGCACATTTATCTTGGGCTTTCTGAAAAATGTTTAAAGAGAATTAGTTGATTATTCCCTTCGAAGGGAGCGACGTGGCCTAGTGGAAAGAGAACGGTCCTGGGGGTCGGAGGACCTGGGTTATCTTGGCTCTACCACTCGTCTATTGCATCACCTTGGGTAAGTCCTTAACTTCTCTGTGTCTCAGTTTCCTCATCTGTAAAATAGGAATAAAATCCTCCTCCCTCCTATTTAAACTGTGAGCAGAACATAGGATAGGGACTGTGACTAACCTGATTATCTTGTAACTACTTCAGTGCAGCATACAGTGCCCGACACAAAGTAATTTCAGTTACTTCTGGTTCTGCCACTTGTCTGCTGTGTGACCTTGGGAAAGTCACTTAAACTCTCTGTACCTCAGTGACCTCATCTGTAAAACGGGGAGTAAGACTATTTACTCCAAGTCGTACAGGGAATGTGTCCAACCTGATTACCTTGTATTTACCCCAGCGCTTAGAACAGTACCTGGCTTAACAAATACCACAGACAAGTGCTTAACAGGTACTATTTTTAAAAAAGTATATAAAGGAGATCCCGTTCTCCTCTCCCCATACTTCTAGAGGCTAATGGCATCTCTCATGGTCTGTTTGCTCACTAAGACTTCCGTCCAGTCACTAAGACTCCAAAACCAAGCATCCAGGCAGAGGAGTTGATTAGGATGCTAGTGGCTTAAACCACGCCTCTCTTACTCTCACATCCCGGCCAAATGGGAGGCAAGTAGACAGGCACGATGTAGCCTGTTGTGAAGTCTACACAAGACCTGTATGCCTAAAAGCCACTTGCAGCCAAAGTAACTCCAGCGGACCGCCAAAGCACAGTGCTGTAAATCAGCAGAAAGGAAGTAGCCAGGGCAGCCGCCTTGGGAGTCTATATAAAACCCTGAGGCTGGGAGTCACTGGACCTGGATTCCAATCCCGGGTCTGCCACATACATGCCATGTGAACTTGGGCAAATCATTTAACTTTTCTGTGCCTTGGTTTCCTCAACTGTAAAATGGGGAGTCAATGCCTATTCTCCCTCTTATTTAAACTGTGAGCTCCATGTGGGATGGACTCTGTCTGACTTGATTATCTTGTGCCTTCCCCAACTCTTAGTGCTGTGCTTGGCGCATAGTAAGTGTTTAAACAAAACCACACTTATCATTATCTAGTTCTGGGAATTTTCCCCACGATAGGCCCCAGAACCCAGAAATGGATGGCACAGAGGGGAGGTTTCCCCACCCAAATTAGAGATAATTGTTCCCACCCTGCAGGTACGGTGCTCTGCAAACGGTAAATTCTCAGTAAATACCACTGACTGATACTCGATCACAGGGCTAGAGGCTTGCTGCCCTCACTATCCTTCTGTGTAAAATAGGAATAAGGAAGACCGTGAATCCAGGGGGCCAGAAACCATGTCCAAGTTGATAATCATGCAACTATCTCAGTGCTTACCACATAGTAAGTACTCGATAAACGTCCTCGTTACTATTAGGTCAAAGCAAGAAATCATATCAAGAGCACCAGGACTTCTCTGCTTTTTGTGAATTGCAATAATTTTATTCTTGTTTAATTTTCTACACAATATCACTTTTCCTCTTTTCCTCTCCTCTTTCCAGAGACACAAAAATTATTTCTTACCATCAAAACTGATATTCCTCTGTATGGTTCTTAGCACCCAAATGGACCTTTCCCCAGGTTAAACATCCGAAATGATGAAACAAACTCTTTCAAGTGTTCTATGTGTACCACCCTGCTATGACCTTTACACACTGCGATAAACTGTGAGCAGAAAAGATTCTAGCTCCATCTTGTCTCTTCCCACTTGGTGCATTAACTCCTGCAGAGGGGCTACTCCTTATAAAGCTGCTGAAGGTACATGGTATGACATTTGCAGAAGCAGAATATACAAATACGTTAATAGTCTGGAGCCGTGGAAGGGTGGGAGGCAAAAAAAACTTCTTCAAATACCGTCAAGCCGTTTCCTAACTTTCTCCAAATACCCTATCTAATAATACTCAATTGTGGGTACCAAGATAGATACGGTATCTCCCAAGCAAATAGGAATCTTTATTTTTTTATTACTTCCTTTGACTAAGCAGGAATATTTTGTCTTTCAGGAAAAGGGGGCCTAAGAGTAAGAAAATGTGAAGCTGTTGGGTCTCTGTGCCTTAATGAAAGCAGAACACAGATTGCTAGCTTCCTGAGAGCAAGGATCATGTCTGCCCACTCTATTGCATTTTAATTTTCCCATGGCGACCACTCAATGGGCACCTAATCAGGAGGACTAATTCTCTAGAAAAGACACTAATGCTAGAAAAAGTCCAGGGAAAATGAGGAAGAGGCAGACCAGCAGCTAGGTGGCTAGAAACCATGACAGTGATAATGGAAGAACCGTTAGCAAGGTTAAGGATTAGGCAGAAGACAGGACGTTCTGGAGAAATTATATCCACAGAGTCGCTTCGAATCGAAAACGATTCAACAGCACTTGATAAATGAATAAGCACCCAATAATGGCCATTGACTGATTGATCGATCGACCGATTGGTTCATCACCGATCGCCCAGCCGAATTAGGACTAGGCCTCAGTCCCTGAATTTCCGGATTTCTCTTCCCAGACTGGCTAACTCACTGTTTGCTAAATCCATCATGGAGCAGCATATAGAGCACAGGTCTGGGAGACAGAAGGTCGTGGGTTCTAATCCCAGCTCTGCCACTTTTCAGCTCTGTGACTTTGGGCAAGTCATAACTTCTCTGGGCCCCAATAACCTCATCTGCAAAATGGAGATTAAGAATGTGATCCCCACGTGGAACAACCTCAATCCTTGTATCTACCCCAGCACTTCAAACAGTGCTTGGCACATAGTAAGCGCTTAAAAAATACCATCATCACCATCTAACCCTGGCTTCGCCACTTGTCAGCTCTGTTGCCTTGGGCAAGCCATTCACTTCTCTGTGCCTCAGTTACCTCCTCTGTAAATTGGGGATGAAGACTGTGAGCCCTGTGTGAGATAGGGCCTATGTTCAACCTGATTTGCTTGTTTCCACCCCAGTACTTAGTACAGTGCCTGGCACATAGTAAGCGCTTAATACCATAATTGTTACTATTTGGTAGCAGGCACCAAAGTAGGGTCAGAACCTTTCTTCCAATCAATCCACGGTCTTGACTCAGTGCAGAGCCCTGTACTAACCACCTTTAACGGTATCTTCTAAGCGCTTACTACTTGCCAGGGATTTGGGAAAATAGAGCAAAAGCAAAACACATGCCCTTAGAATAATGAGGAAGAGGAACAAGATGATAATCATGCAAATTCGTTGTTGTTGTTATTCTGAATCTACAACCAGGAAGTAACCAATTTCTTAGTTTGGCCCATGTTCTGAAGCTATTCAATTTTCAAGTGAATGTCTGACTAATTATTTGGCATGAACAACGACCAACCTATTTCATCTCCATGTCAGTTAATGCAAGTGTTTTAGAGAATAGGTATTTTTCATACTCCAGTTTTGGTGGCACACGGTCTGGTAAAGTAAGCAAATTCTACTTTTTCATCGTGTTCAAGAACAAATGAATGATACTACACAATACTTTAGCCTTTGGAGATTCTAAGCGAGATATACAGCCTACTTTCGTCACCTGTTTTAAAAAAAATCAAACAGATATAAACTTATAAATTGTCACTTTGGAAGAGCCCTTTATTTCATCTGTAGTGTGCAGGAGATGGGTTGTCTATAATTTATGTGGGATTTGTACCGCTGGGCATTTCTATTTCATTTCCTTGTGGCACCTCCAATTTTTTTTTTGGCTGGGTAAAGTTTGCAAATTATTTCACTGAATTAATTCCTCTCAACCATATCTTTTCTGATTCTTAAGATTTCAATACTACCCCTGCCTCACCCGTCGGAGATCGAACGTTCCGTCCTTACTTCAATTATGAAACATCCCTTTCAGTTGAACTTGGCTCTGACGATGGACAGATTCATGAGGCAATTTGGAATTCAGACTCCAGAGGGTTATGCTTTCTACCAACTTATTTACTTGAGATTTGCTTTCTTGTTGCTGGGTTCCATTCCAGACCCTTCTGTTCCAAGTGTCTTAAATGTCCTCTTGTTTTCTCATTAGCATCAATGAGCCTCTGCCACCCTACACTGCATGACTTTTACAGAGTTCTCTGAGTGCTGGGTATCGTCCACCTGATGACCCAGTAGTGTCCGAGCTTCCTTAAACTCCCTATCCCCCCTCTTCCTTAGCGTAGCCAGGGATATATCCAAGGGGTGGACACATTTCATGGCACTACAGGAAACCTAGTCACATCAACGGAGATTTCAACATTAAACCCATCACAAATATCCCCAATCACTCAGAAGGCAACCTCTTACTCTATCCAATACCTGGGACTGGCTGATGCTCACCACTGATCCCAGAAACGATCAACGTTAAAAGAGGGTTGGCACCAGAATGAACTTGTCAACCTTACCCTCAATAAGTGGGGAACCGCGTGCTACAAAAAACAGCTCCAAAACATTGGAGTTGCACATCACAGCATGTCATCCACAGGCTAAAGGAAGCCCCGCTTGTACCCTAAGACCCTATGAATTGGAATAATACACTTGGTACAGTGCTCTGCACACAGTAAGCACATACCAAATACCATAATTGTTATAACCAATCGATCAATGATATTTATTTAGCGCTTACTGCCCACAAAGCACCGTACTAACTTCTTGGGAGAGTGCAATATGGCAGAGATGGTAGACACTTTCTCTGCCCTCCTGGACCTTACAGTCTTGAGGGGGAGACAGACTTCGACGCAAATAGATAAATTATGGATGCGTACAGATACGTACCCAAGCGTAGACGATTAAAATGAAATCCATGAGAGCTCTTCAAAGGTCAAGGAATCTGTGATGCAGGGGGGTTCATGTGTATGAACCTATGTGGATCAGATGGAATGAAAAGATTATTTCAGCGTTAGAATAAACATCTGCAGTAGAAAAGGACAGGAGATTTCCTCAGCCTTTATTCTAGCTATACAGGAAATAGAATATAGAATTGCTTTAGTAAGAACACGGTACATCCCGCCAATGAATTCAAACTCAGAGCCAAGTTAGTCAAAGGAGTCATTCAAATTGCAGAAACAGACCATATCTTCTCCTGGATCGCTCTGGCCTAAGAAGAGTCCCAAATCGGGACTCCTACAGACAGGAAAAATGTATAGCATTGGTGAAAAATCTCCACGAAATAAAGAAGGGAGAAATGTGACTGCGGTTGAGAAGGCAGAACCTCAGCAAGGGGAGTGACAGAAGGGAGCAATAGTACAGCCATATTTCCACATCAGAGGGAATCAGAGGGGAGGCAGCTCTGCTGCAAAGATACTTGGCCATGAGATCAATCTACTTAAATTCCCTCTGACCATCTCTGTCCCCACCCCGTCTGCCTCCAGATGCTGAAAAATCAGAAACAAACCAACATCCTTGATACACCAGTCGGTTTTTCCTGTTAACCCAGGGGTTGTGTTCTTGAGAAAACATCTTGAGAAGCAATGTCACCTAGTGGAAAAATCAGAGAGCTGGGTGTCGGGAGACCTGGGTTCCAACCCCAGCTCCACCGCTTGTCTGCTGTGTGATCATGGGCAAATTCATTTAGCTTCTCTGGACCTCAGGTTCTTCACCTACTAGATGGGGATCAGATAGACATTCTCCCTTTGCCTTAGAATGCAAGTCTTGGGTGGCAAAGGACTGTGTCCAACCTGATTACCCCCACAATTCACACAGTGCTTGGCGCATAGTAAGGACTTCCCAAATACTCTAATTATCATTAGTCTCCAGACTGTAAGCTCCTTGTGGGTGGGGAACGTATGTGCCATCTTTATTGTACTCTCCCAAGTACTTAGTTCAGTATCCTGCACACGGTAAATGCTCAGTAAATACTAGTGCTTGATTAAGGAAAATTTGGTCTGTAGTACACATCTCTTGACTGATGTCACACACTGGTACCCAGTGGTTTTTTCCAACATCATTTTATATCCAGACTGACACACTGGCAGAAGAATGATTCCTAATCTCCTGAAAACGTTCCAAACCACGTAGTGAAATTATGCATTATGAAAGACTTGCCTGTTAATGCTTAGCAGTCAGATGCAGGTGAAAGATTAATCTCAGAAGACTTAATAATAATGTTGGCATTTGTTAAGCGCTTACTATGTGCAGAGCAATGTTCTAAGCGCTGCGGTAGATACAGGGTCATCAGGTTATCTCACATGAGGCTCACAGTCTTCATCCCCATTTTACAGATGAGGTCACTGAGGCCCAGGGAAGTGAAGTGACTTGCCCACAGTCACACAGCTGACAAGTGGCAGAGCAGTGATTTGAACCCATGACCTCTGGCTCCCAAGCCTGGGCTCTTTCCACTGAGCCATGCACTTCATGGAGGAGATGCTTAATACTTTGCCCATGAAGTAAGAGTGTACCACATTTCAGCCATTTGAGCAGACAACACACCTGAATATGGAAGTCAGGCATTTTCTGAGGGACTGTGGGACACAGGAGAAAGGGAATGAAAGAGAAAGGAAAAAGAAAGATACGAATTGGTCTCCACAAAACCATCTTTGAATTTTCATTGGTCAACTCTGAAATATTTAGCTAGTTGATGTCTCTTTCACCTCATTTGGCTGAGGAAGGTAAACTATCCACTACTGCTCATAATAATACTAATAGTCTTTATTAAGTGCTTACTGTGTGCCAACCACTGTATTTAACATGGGCGGTAGGTGCTCAGTACAATGTCCTGCACACGGTAAGCATGCAGTAAATATGATTGATCGATAGATACAAGATCTTCAGGTCCCACAAGGGGGTTACAGTTTTAGGAGAAAGGAAATCAGGTTTTGAATCTCCATTTTGTAGATGAGGGAACTGAGGTGCAGAGAGGTTGTGAGTTCCCAAGGTCACACATGGACGAGTGGCTGACCCGGGATTAGAAAGTCGGTCCTCTGAATCCTGGATCCACACTCTTTCCCCTAGGACACACTGCGGCTCGCCTCCAGAGATGATTCCCTCCTCTCCCCATCACCCCGACTCGCTCCCTTTGCTCTACCCCCCTCTCCGCCCCACAGCACCTGTGGCTTAGTGGAAAGAGCCCGGGCTTGGGAGTCAAAGGTCGTGGGTTCTAATTCCGACTGCCACTTATCAGCCGTGTGACATTGGGCAAGTCACTTAACTTCTCCGTGTCTCAGTGACTTCATCTGAAAATGGGCATTAAAACGGTGAGCCCCACGTAGGACAACCTGATTACCCTTTATCTACCCTAGAGCTTAAAACAGTGCTTGGCACATAGTAAGCGCTTAACAAATACCATCATCATTATTCTTATATAAGTACATATTATCATTATAATTCTATTTATTTTTATTAATGATGAGCATATATGTATATATAATTCTATTTATAATGATGCTACTGATGGCTGTTTATTTGTCTTGATGTCTGTATCCCCCCTTCTAGAGTGTGAGCCTGTTGTGGGCAGGGATTGTCTCTGTCGCTGAATTATACTTTCCAAACACTTAGTAGAGTGCTCTGCACACGGTAAGTGCTCAATAAATACGATTGAATGAATGAATGATATCGACCACTATGAATATGGGTGCTGAGCTGTTTCCTAGGCAGGGCTTAATTGGTCATTAACCAACAGACAGGAAGCCAGATTGTCTTATCTCCAGTTAACATACCCCCTCCTACTCCAACTGTATTAATAGTTCAGGCGACGTGGAGTTGAAGGAAATCACCACATCTATCCGAATCGGAGTGACTCCGCATACACCTACGCTCTGTTCTTGACTTAATGAGGAAATCCCATCAGGAGACAGTTTCTGAGCCCGGCGACATCATGGAATCAGAAACGGAACCCATAAGGATCCTGAATTCCCGGCATCCCTGCACTCTGTCCATTCATTCATTCAATAGTATTTATTGAGCGCTTACTATGTGCAGAACACTGTACTAAGCGCTTGGAATGTACAATTCGGCAACAGATAGAGACATTCCCTGCCCAATGATGGGTTTATGGTCTATCAACTGGGCCAAATGGAAATCTCAGGCTGGTCAATCAGTCCATCAGTGGCATTCACTGGGTGCTTACTGTGTGCAGAATACCAAACTCAGCACCTGGTAGAATGCAGTAGTTGGTAGGCACAATCCCTGGCCTCAAGGAGCTTATTCGTTTATTCACTTGCATTTATTGAGTGCTTACTGCATGCAGAGCCCTATACTAAGCACTTGGGAGAGTATAATAGAACAATAAACGGACATATTCCCTGCCCACAACGAGCCTACAGTCTAGGGGTGATTATGGTATTTCTTAAGCACTTACTCTGTGCCAGGCACTGTTCTAAGCACTGGGTAGATACAAGATAGTCGGGTTGGATACAGTCCTTGTCCCATATAGGGCTAAAAGTCTTAATCCCCATTTTACAGATGAGGGAACTGAGGCCCAGAGAAGTTAAGTGACTTGTCCAAGGTCACTCAGCAGGTAAGAGGCAGAGCCGGGATTAGAACCCATGAACTTACTCTCAGGCCCGTGCTCTATCCACTAGGCCATGCTGCTTCCAGTCTACAGTCCAGGGTGAGACAGATACTAAAATAGGGGACATCTTGGTCATTCCCACCCCCATGGGACAGGGAGGGGAGCCCTCAGTGTCTCCACGTGATTTAAAACTGTGCCCTCCTCTGATCATTAAAAGCAAAAGTGGAGCGGGAAAGCTGTTCAAAAAAATCATAAGGAATGTGAGAATTCATCTGTGCCCATTAGAGATGAAAGACTGGGAAACAGTCAGAAGACGTGAAAAGCCTCTATGTAGATAGACTGAACTACTGTTGGGACCAGGGATAGAGGAAAAACAAAGTGCTTCCATCCCTCCTCCCCAGCTAATTTATTCCTTTAATCTTCCCCAAGGGTCCATCCACATCCGCTGTGCAAAGCACTGTGGTAGAGCTGTGTTGAAGTCACAAAGAAGAACCACATCAGGTGAGTCTGAAACTAAATTCATGCATGATCAAGCTAAGGAACATGCAAATTCTGGGGGTATGCAAAAGGGTGGGATGCCCCCAGATTAGGCGAGATTAATCCAGAAAAGCCTCTTGTAAGAGGTGGGTCTTGGTCCAGTTCTTATTTTCACGACTACTTTAGCATAGTGACCCCAAGAACTTACCTAACTTCAGGCATGTTTTTCAATCTCTAGCTTCCAGTAGATATCTGGCTAGTATTCTGCTCTAGGTCAACCAGAATAACTAGTTAACTAATAATAATAATGATAGTAATAATAACTAAATAATGTTATTCCACAGAATAATTTGTGTTTCAAAGCAAGTTCCAATCCTATGTTTTGATCTCACTTCTACTTTTATATACTTTCCCAGCATTTAGTAAAGAAGCAGCATGGCTCAGTGGCTTGGGAGTCAGAGGTTGTGGGTTCTCATCCCGGCTCTGCCACCTGTCAGCTGTGTGACTTTGGGTAAGTCACTTCCCTTCTCTGGGCCTCAGTTACCTCATCTGTAAAATGGGGATTAAGAACGTGAGCCTCATGTGGGACAACCTGATTACCCTGTATCTACCCCAGCACTTAGAACAGTGCTCAGCACATAGTAAGCGCTTAAATACCAGCATTATTATTTAGTATAGTGCCCTGCACACAGTAAGATTTTGACATTATGCCTACTATGACTACCACAAAGCAAATTCTGTTAGGAGCAAATGTTTCCATTGGGTAATTAGGCTGTTACTGACCTTCCTGAAACTTCTGAATCTATGGACATGGACGTAGAGGGGTGAGGACACCAGACTCCTGGGGGAAATCTCTACTGTGGAAATCCCCACTGCCTTGAGGAGATGGGACAGTGCTCTGCACACAGTAATTGCTCATTAAATACGATCGAATGAATGAATGAATGAATGAATGAATGAATGAATGAATGAGAGATGGCTGCGACCACTGACGTGGAGCCAAATGATGCAGGGGAAGCACAAGCCAATCGCAGGTCAGGAATAGGATCCGTCCATCATTTTTCCCTCCCCTGGGGACCCAGGTAGATGGAGCTTTTAGGATTTTTCCAAATAGGGGGGAAAATGGTTTACCAATCGAATATCTAAATAAAAGTAAGATCTAGAAATGTGAAAGGCATCATCAACGCTAGAGGGGAACACGGATGTCGCTAGGGACTAGGTTGGTGTCCCAAGTGAAAAGAAATTCCCCAGTGCCAAGATAAGGGAAAACTGTGAGAGCCAATTAATGCAACCAACGTTCTGTGAACTGCCATCTCGGTCATGTCTTCTTCCCTTCGGACATCTTGCTTGCCAGAGATACTGCTTTTTCTACACCTTATTAAAACTGTGGTACTTTTTCAGTGCTTATTACATACCAAGCGCTGTGGAAGCATCTATCCATCAGTGGTATTTACTGAGCACTTACTGTGTGCAGAGTACTGTATTAAGCACTTGGGAAAATACAACAGAGTTGGTAGACACGTTCCCTACCCACAAGGAGCTTACGGTCTATGGGGAGAGGCAGACATTAAAAAAGATTTATGGCTAAAAGAAATAGTGGATAAGGATATGCCCATATTTACCCCAGCACTTAGAATAGTGCTTAACACATAGTAAGCATTTAAGAAATATAATGGAAATGATAATAACACTACTAATAATCACTACAGCGGGGCTGGGGGAAGTATCCAAATGCTTTAAGGGGTACACAGCCAAGCTCACAGTCTTCCCCTGTGCAAAGCACTGGGGTAGAATCAGGATAATCAGAGTGGACACATTCCCGGTCCTATATGGGGCTCACAGTCCAAGGGAACAAAGAAGAGAGATCAGCTTCCCTATTTTACAGATGTGGAAAGTGAGGCACAAAGAAGGCAAGTGGTGCAGCAGGGACTAAACCCAGATCCTTGGACGCCCAGGCCCCGGGCTCTATGTAGTAGGCCTCCCTGCATCTCAGCAGCTTGGGCTCCCTCACAGTGGGTCAATGGTGGTTTTTCTAATAACCGTATAAATCACGTCACAAAAGGGGATGCAGACCGTACTTGGAAGATCTAATGTTCCGTGTGACCACAACCCTAACTGCCAGGAGAATCAAACAAACCCCCTCGCAAAAACTGCGGTGGTTCCTTTAAGCCGAACTGCTTGGCTGGGGATCCGCTCTTAAATTCCAGAAGAAAGTCGGGAATAAGGAATAACAGGTGCACTGGTGCCTGTTACTCTCCAATTGGCCTTTATTAAACCTTACATGGGAATAAATGTTCAGCTGCAAAGCCACAGGTCAAAGGAGACGAAAATTGTCTGGATATTTGCCGTTCTGAATAATAAGGAGCTAATGCTAATTTTTTTAAAAAAACCATGACTTCCGTAATTGTTGAATCATTATTTTTGATTCGGCGCTTATGTTTATAATAGTCGCTTCTTTAATTTCACAGAAGCTTGCTGATTATTAAGTATTTCTGAGACTGTTTACAGCCATGAATTGTGGATTTTTGTATACAGCAGACTATTGTTATGATTTAACTTAAAGAATGCTAAATTAAAACTGATTTACTAAATAGGTTAAGGAGAGCATACTTATTCACGATTTCAACCCTATTTCATGCTTAGACAGGCAGATCTTAATTATACACCAAAGAATACAAATGTTATTAGCATGATAATAATTATTTAGAAGATGTCCTCTTTAAAAAAAATTAAACCGGCATTGTCATTCGTGCAGCTACATTTTTCAGAGGAGTGACAGCCAGGCCAGCCATAGATATGTTCCAAGTACATATCCGATGTTCAGAGCTGGGCGGCAGGGCACGTCATCGGGACCGACCGGAGCCGAAGCCCTCCGGAGGCCCCCCGCGGGCTAATCGGCGCGTCCCGCCGACGGCCCCACGCGGTCCTCTGTGACGTTCTATCAAACATTTGGAGGTGTCTGCCTGCCTTACCCAGTCTCCGCCATCCACCCTTCTCCCTCTCCTCCTCTTCCCCCCGCCTCCACCCACCCCTTCTCCTTCCTTCCTTATCATCCAGCCACCCAGAACCCAGCACTGGGGACTGTTTGAACGCCAGTTCTTCGGGGCAATGGCACTCCGCCAAGGGAATGACGAGAAAATTCGCGACTTCCGTTTCAGCGAAGGGCGCAAGAAAGGGGAATCGAAGTTTCCAACTGCCACCCTGCTGAGCTGTACCAGGCGGAGGGGAAGGCGAGAAATGCCCGGGTGCCGAGCGGTCAACGCTACACACCTGACCTATGGCATCTGGATTATCGCACGGCAGAGGCGTCGATTTACCGGTCCTTCGTATGGCCAAAACGGACACCGCGGGTCGATACCTCTTGTCGACGAGCGCGCTCGCTCTAGGATTCGGAAAACGGAGAAATGTCTCAAGACCGAAGTGTTGGCCGCGGTACAGGCGATGCATTTCTGAACATTGATCTGCCAGAAGTGTTTCTGTTGTCTGTTGCTCCAGGCTGGCATTTTTAATTATTTCTGGGACAAATGGATCGCGGATACGCAGAAAATCTGTAGGGCTTCTTGTCAAATTAATAAAATAATAACGCAAGTCGTCATCTTGGACGGCAGACTGTCAAAATCCTTGGAAGATCTACAGTGATCTATGGGGTTAAGCAAACCAAAATGCTTCTTGGTTATTTCCCACCCTAAGTGCTACACCGTAAAATAGATGGTGTAGTGTCCATTGTATACAATGACACCTACTGTGACAAAACCGACTATGTTTAATGACCTTTTTAAATCTTATACCTAGAGTCCATAAAAGCATTGTAATTCAGTTGTAAAACACACTTTAATAATCAAAATGCAGCTGTTAAAATAGCATTGCTCATAATTCTAACTTCAGGCAATTTTTGTTTTGTTTTGTTTTTAATGCAGAAGAGCAGACCACAGTTTAAAATTCCTATGAGGTCACTATTGGCCATTACAGTGTTTTTTTGCAACTTAATAATAGATGTTTTAAAGTTTAAGTGCAGCCTCAGGCACCTATAAGCATTTATTACAAATCGCTGGTTGCCTCCCTTATGCAGAGAGGAATAACATTTACATACAGTAGCGCGGATTAATAAGATAAAAAAATTTGAAAAAGCCGTCAGTCAGGGAGTGAAACCGGTGCTAATAAAGCCCACTATATTCTTCGGAAATATCAAGCCGTCTGTTCCAATATTTTGCCATTCCCCATGAGGTATACAAATCCAAATCAGATAAGACTCAAGCAATGCCAAAGACATGCTGCTCTGCTCTCCTGTGGCATCCAGCTGAATCTTTTATTTATCTTCAGTGCAATTGTACATTCTAGTATACTAAAGGCTGAAATAAACTGAACATCACTCATGTGAAAGTTTCATAAAAATGAGGCCCCTCTCTTCCTCGTTTGCTGAGCCATGATTAGCGGGGAACGTGCAGGAAAGTAGATACTGAGCTAAGGTGCTATGACAACTTCTGAAGGAGCGACTAGTTAAAAACAACACCACATCTGACTGGAGTTGAAAATGGAACTTCTGCGATATAAGGTCTGGAGACGATAAACTGCTTTCCCGAGAGGGAACCCCAAGACTCCTGGTGTTTTCCACCCTGATTTGAACGGGGAGGATTCAAGCCTAAAGGAAGGAGAACGACGAAAGCGAAAGGGCATACATAATTTCGCATCAGGATTAAATTCCGGGGGTTCCTGTTAGAACAAATCACCGTGTCGGTCTCCTAAACTGCGGCAGACCCAAACCGCACGCAAAAATCCTTTCGGCATTTTGGAACTTGGCTAATTAAAAAGTACAACAGTTAGAGAAGCGACCTAGGATGAGGTAGCTATGACTTTCAGTCAGAATGAACACCGATAAAAGAAATGTAGTTAGGTATCCATCATTATTATTGTGTCTTCCACGCCGCCACCCCACCCCCGGACAGTTCAGGGGATTTGCAGATTGGTAGGCCGCCACATTAATCTGTCTTCCAGAAGGCTGCCATGTTAACTCCATTGAATAATTACTGAAAAGTAATACTAGGGTTTAATATTACCTGCTGCAAAATTGCATTAATCAAAAAGGGAACCTGCTTCTAGGAAGAGATTTCACTTGAAAAAGAAACCAGACAAAAAAATAAAACCATGCAGCATTCGGGCAAGGTGTCTTTTCCTCAGGGTTGGTTTTCGGGTCGGAGGGGGGGAAAGCGGGGCGGGGGGGGGGGTGTTATGTAGCAATTTTGTAGCCCCGATCCCTTGAAAGGAAGCAACTAAGAGATAAAAACAACTCAGTATCATTCAAATGTGGAGGAGGCCACAGATATGGCAGAGAATGGCAACCTCCTGTCCTTGGCAGTTGACTTCCACCCTGACGGTGTCCACCATCAAATAAATCTCCCTTGACCCCTCCAAGGAATTGAAAGATTGTTCATCGCAAATAGTAGTCAAAATAGCTGCTTAATTGGACCCAAGTACCTTCACTGAACGTGGGGTTTCTGGTACACAATGTACAATTTCCTGATGGGGTAGATATCCTTAGAAATTAAAAGGGCAAATGGACGCACGCGCACACACACACAAAGAACATTATTCCAGGTGTGCCTTAAATGTGGCAATTTAGGACGCGTTCCTGTGCATGCATAATGTCTTATAAATACCCTAATTCTACCAGAAATAATGCAAGCGCTATTATTTTTATAGCCTTTTGTCTTGTTTCTCATTGGGGCGTGGGAAGGTTTTCTCCCAGATAAGAACCTAGATTCGTATAACCATAGGTGACAAAATACCATTAATTAGGAATGTGTGTTTTATTTTTAAAAGAGAAAGAGAGAGAGAAGTGGGAAGGAAGGGAGAGAGATCGAACCACACGTGCATACACACACATCCCCCCACACAGACTCGCACACGTTCCGTGTTGTAGGGGTTTGTCACCCCGTATGTAAAATACGGTCTCTTCTTCCAGTCTGTCCTAGGCTAGCTGTGAATAGTGCCCATTTTGAGATTAGGAGATTAGGTTATTCATCACTTGAGATGTTCCCTGCTGTGCCTCCACTATCAGAGCGCAGCCAAATCAAAACATCTCTGGAAGGCATTTCAGAATAATTGAATGCATCATAATTTCCCTATTAATACATATCTCATATTACAGATTATGCATGAAATGTTCACATTATCTGTTACTTTTTGTTAACGTCTTGCTCCTTGCCAGTAAATTTAATACACAGAGTGAATCAGCATGCCATGATGAAGGGATAGGTTACTGATAGCCATTTTTTTCGGGATTCAGGAGAAAATTAAAGTAAATCGATCATTTTATAGCCCCAATGGAATGTCTACAAGGGCATGTTGCTAAGGAAATGGTAATTTAAATGTACTGTGTAATTTTTCTAAGCAATTTACTGAAGGCAGATTTTATTTCTCACTTACTTAATATCAGATGCTCTTTATCTGTTAGTGCATGATGTATCAGTTATAGACAAATTATTAATCTAGGTTTTAATCAAATGGAGGCGAAATAGTGGTTTGACAGCTAGTCATACAGACACCACGGAGACTTAGATTATGTGTATTGGAACAATATCTTTGTTATTAATACCTGGAAAGAGACCCAAGCGATTGATATGAAGTGACTCATTCAATTGTACGCAAAACACACACTAAATTTTAGCCCAGGTATTCAAAATAAATCCTAATGAAACAATCAAAAGATCCGTTCTCTTTTGCGGCAAATATTACATTCTGTATTTTAAAGGGGCTTTTTAGATTTGCACTTGGTTGCTGTCATCAGGAGACAAAATGGGAAACCTAAAAAATCTAACAAAATGAAAAAAAACAAAAAACCCACTATTGGAATCATGAGTAATGCTCGTGATGATTCCATTTAGCGAGTGTTGGGGGGAGGCGGATCCTGAAAACACAAAGAATTCCTCTTTAAAAACAAAACAAAAAAAAAACCGTTTGCTATTCCTACGTTCTTTTTTAACATTTAGATTGAGGACCGAATCTCCTGTTCTGAAACCAGATCAGTGCATCGAAAAGAATGGTTTGCCGAGCCCCTGGTTCGTTTGATGACACCCATCATTTTTATGAAACAAACCCTTCCCACAAAGTACCATTTATCCTTCAGGTTGTCTAAGAACGCAGCCAGGCTCCTCCTATTCCTGATGTACCAAATGTATTATTGTCATTAATGAAAAAGTTAATGGGCCATTTTCTTATATATCAATTTACATTTTACAATTTGAGTGTACAAATGATATGTACAGCAGAGAGCTGATTATTTTTGCTCAAGGAAATAGTTTTAATGTGTTTTATGGACATCAAATGTTGTGAATAATGATGCATCCACAGAATGCAAATAGGATGACAGTTCTTGGGCTGTGATCAACAGTCCTTGGATAAAAGGTCTGCAGTGACAATAATGTGTGCCGGGGAAGGTCTGAGCGGTAAAAAAAAAAAAATCGGAAAACGAGGAGGACACTATGATATTCAAAGGTTCAGTGGCGCTTCAACTTCAGAGTTTGTCACTCATACGCTGCCATCGTTTGATACCTCTAGTAATAGGAGAAAACATGTTCAAAGGCAAATTTATATCTACGGCAGTGAACTGAAGAGAGTAAGCTGTTGCCAATCCCAGTTTATAAAATCCATTTTTGAAAAATCATTTTGGGGTTTGGAGAGAGTGCCACCCAAAAGAGATAAATATTAATATTGCATTCGCACAGCCGTCCTAAATCATCTGTGCTTTACTAACTTTTAGACGCAAGAATCTCTTCCTTCACCACCCGGATGGAGCCACCGCTGCGGTTCAGAAGGGAAAGTCACCGAGCCTCAAGATAGTCGATACGGCCAAGGACTCCAGGGCAGATATGGGGGATCACTTATCGCGACGACGTTCCGAGTTAGTCATTCATTCATTCAATCACATTTATTGAGTGCTCATTGTGCTCCGAACACGGAACTAATAGCTTGGGAGGGTACAGTATGACAATAAACAGACACATTCCCTGCACACAGTGAGTTTACACTCTAGAGACATGCCTCCTTCTGCCAAGGTGGCATAGGATAGTGCTGATCAATCAATGGTATTTATTGAGCACTTACCATCTGCAGAGCACTGTGCTAAGCACTTGGGAGAGAGCAATACGATAGAGTAGGTAGACTTGATCCCTGCCCTCAAGGAGCTAGGTCAGACTGCGTGATATCTCCAGTGATTTCCCTAAAGAGCGAATGTGGGGCTATTCCCGATGGGGAGAAAGGTTTAAGGTCATTGGCCTCTGTTACATCAACACCGTGGCAGCTGAGAGCTTTAGGTGCTATTTTCCTTTTTTGTTTTTGAATGGGATAATAATAATAATAATGATGATGGTGTTTGTTAAGCACTTACTATGTGCCAAGCACTGTTCTGAGTGCTGGGGTAGATACAAGGTAATCAAGTTGTCCCACGTGGGGCTCACCATCTTAATCTCCATTTTACAGATGGAGTCACTGAGCTCCAGAGAAGTTAAGTGACTTGCCCAAAGTCACTCAACTGATAAGTGGCGGAGTCGGGATTAGAACCCACGACCTCTGACTCCCAAGCCCAGCCTCTCTCCACTAAACCATGCTGCTTTCTATGTTCCACATGCAAGGCACTGACCTAAGCACAGGAGTAGTTACAAGATAATCAGGTTGAACACAGCTCCTGTCCCACAAGGGCTCACAGTCTAATTAGGAGGGAGTAGGATTTAATCCCCATTTTACAGATGAGATACCTGAGGCAGAGAGAAGCTAAGTGACTTGCCCAAGGTCACCCAGCAGACATGAGGCAAAACTGGAATTAGATTCCAGGTTTTCAGACTCCCAGGCTTGTGCTCTTTACACTAGGCCACACTCCTCCTCCACTTGAGACCCTATCCCTGGCTCCGCCATGAACTTGGGCTTCACTCTATAACATCGCCGTGGCTCAGCTTCCCCCTGTGGGACTTGAATTTAATCACCTTCACCCCACTGGGCCACCAAGGTAAGTTGTGGGATAAAAATCTGCCAGTGCACTCGAGTTTTTTCAGAAGAAAGGCATTATAAATTAACAGGTAGCTATCCTTTGCTAAATGCAGCACTTAGAACAGTGCACTGCACATAGTAACACCAACGTTATTATTAAAACGATGCTATTGACAGAAGGTCCCAACTGTGTCCATGTGCACGTGCGTGTGCCTGGATAAGATGACCAAAGTGTGGTTACCATTCCCTGCTACATGTTGTGAGCACCTAAGGGTAGACTTTTGCTTAATAGGAGCCTTACGAGGCCTTGCTCTATTTTTGAGCCTGCCTTTCGACACCCCAGTTTCACACACAAGAGTAGCCCCTCTCCTGATTGCTACCCACCAGGCTGGTGCATTCTCTGCCGTGGTTTTCCACCAGTCCCGGCCCATTAAGCACTGTCTGAGACTTCCATCTTCACGCTGTTCATTCCACCTTCCTGACTTGCACGTGCCCCCGTTCCGTTCACCAACCAACACAAGGATGGATACACCATAACCTCCAAAAACTGACCTTCAGAATTCTGTAATTCTGAAAACACTTCAAAAAACAGAAAACCTGCAGGACACTAACAATTGACTTCCTCAAAATCCAGATGTGTCTCCCAAAGCCTGGCACTTCACCTGCTACCGTGGACGTTATTATCGGTTCAGTTAGGTTCGACTTTTATAGCGGTTCTGTGTGCTGGGGTTCTGTGAGCGTTAAGAGAAGACGGTTTTGGCCAAATAAAATTGCCGTTAAATGGAAAGCAATTTCTTGAAACTTCGAACCAACACAGCATAGTTACAAGCGAATAGCATCTAAGGTTCAAATACAACATGTGTGGCATGTTAGCAATCCCAGCAAAGGGGTTTATTGAGCAGTTATTCTGTGCGGAGCACTGTGCTAAGTGTTTGGGAGAATACAGTTGGCAGACATGTGCAAAACCCTTGTTAATGAGATACCAATTGCAATTATTCAATCAACCAGTGGTACGGAGTGCTTACTGTGTGCAGAGCGCTAGGGAGAGCCCAGTCCGATAGAGTTTGTAGACATGATCCCTGCCCACAAAGAGTTTGCAGTCTACCTACACACCCGTGCACTGTGCTAAGTCCTGGGATAAATAGAAGATAACCGGGTCAAACACAGTCACCGTCAAAAAGAATCAAACACAGTTAGGTTTCAAAAGCTCAGAGATTTCAACTATCCAGCAAGCAGGCGCTTGGTCCCGAGGAGCCTGGGTTTATGAGGTCACACCGCAACATCACCCCCATCTCTTTCTATTTCTATCCATAGCAGCATGCGAGAATACAAGCACACGCCTCTAGGCAAACATGCTCAATATTCTCTCCCAAATTCCCATGGAAACCTAAAAGCAAGGCAAGAGAAACGGGAGGCTAAGCATATTCTGTTATCCAGACCGAGTGCGTTTTGTTTTATGACCCAGGCACATAAATATCAATCGCTGGTATTTATGGAACCCCTACAGTTTTCAGAGCACTGTACTAAATGCTTGGTAAAACCTACCAGAACTAAAAGACTCGTGTACTACCGGAAGTGGTTTTAATCACTCAGTCGGTGGTATTTATCGAGGACCGACTCTGCCTGGAGCACAGAACAGAGAACAATTCGGGCGTGAGACATCAGTTCTGCTCTCAAAGAACTTAGAATCTAGCAGGAGGGACGGTCACAAGAATCATTTACAGAAAGGACGGAGGAGGAAAGGGGGTTATGTACATGAGTTAGTCCTTAACTCATAGGGGAGGTAAAGATGTGTAAAGAATAACTACGAAAGGTCGTCCAGAAGGGCTGATATGGACAGCTAAGGGGGAGCATGATGATAGTACAGAGAAGCAGTGTGGCACAGTGGAAAGAGCCTGGGCTTGGGAGTCAGAGGTCATGGGTTCTAGTCCCGGCTCTGCCGCTTGCCAGCTGTGTGACCTTGGGCAAGTCACTTCCCTTCCTCTGTGCCTCAGTTACCTCATCTGTAAAATGGGGCTGAAAACTGTGAGCCCCACGTGGGACAACCTGATCACCTTGTATCCCCCCAGCGCTTAGAACAGTGCTTTGCACATAGTAAGCGCTTAACAAATACCACCATTATTATTATTACTTATTAAGTGCTTTCTAGTTGCCAAACACTGTGTTCTACACTGAGAGAGAATCAAAATCATCAGATCACCCATCACCCCTTTCCACCCTGGGATGCTCAGTCAGAGAGAGGAGTCCCCGGACTTAATTCCCATTTAATGGGTGAGGAAACTGAGGTGCAGAGAGCTTAAGTGATTTTGCCATTTACACAGCAAACAAGTGGCAGAAACGGGACTACAACTCAGATCTGACACCGAAGTTCAGCGCCCTGCCCACTAAGTCAAGGAGTTACTTCACGAGACCACATCACCAGTACAGAGGAATCTTACAACCACTCCACGTCGGTTTTTAAGTGATCACGAAAGATAGATAACTGCCCAGCAAGTTATCAGAAGCCAGCAGAGGCAGCAAGATCCAAGTCACAACCATCACAAGGGTTATTCCTTCTTTAAGGCTGCAAAGCAGATCACAGATCGGTTTTATTTTAGCTAAGGCTTGGCAAAACATTAGTGCTAAAACACTAGTGATGGTGATGCCTGGGGTGAGAGAAAGGTGTAGCATAACTTCTGTGTTTAATAGCAACTGGACTCTAATAATAATCGCTGCTAAATGATCATTTTCCCAAAACGGAAAACAAAACAAGTCCCGATAAACACCAAGAGCGCACACTTCTCTGCCCACCTGAATTCTGAAATGGAAGCCGAAATTAATTATTCTAAGAACCCAGTGGACCTGTAGGTGTTTTCGGGGTGATGAATAAGTTTCAGGCAGGTGTTTCTGGGGGTCCTGGACCTGGCATTCCTCTTTATCTACATCCGCTGCTTTCATTCCTCCCTCTAATTCTACCTCTAGTCCAAAAGAATTACCTCATGAAAAAGAAATTCCTTCAAATTGTGTCTTCTCTAAGCACACTTGAGTTCATTGATGAGGAACAGAAAAGAGAGCAATGCTGATGTTAGCGGGAATGATAATGCTTGCTATGTGCTAAGCCCTGGGCTAAAAACTGGGGTAATAATGATGATGGTACTTGTTAAGTGCGTATTATGTGCCAAGCACTGTAATAGCTATGAGACAATCAGGTCAAGACAATCTCTTTCCCACAGTGGGGCTCACAGTCTAAGAGGAAGGGAGAATAGTTATTTTCTCCACATTTCACAGACGAGGAAACTGAGGTACAAAGAGTTAAATGACTTGCTTAAGGTCATATAGTAGGTAAGGGGCTGAGCTGGGATTACCTGCCTCCCAGGATATTTCCACTAGACCACACTGCCTCCCTGCGTGAGAGGGTGGTGAGGATGCTGCCTACAAGTTAGCAACAAGATGACAACTAGAACTGAGTTTCTAAAGACAAAATCCCAAACTGAATTCAACTTGGCAAACCACGCTGGATTCTGAGGCTGCGTCAAAGCCAGCTCTCTCACACCCACCACCTTCCGAACCAACGCCTCTCCTCGGCTTGATCTAGAAATCAATCGCTTCGAACTCACGTTTCCTTTCTCTCAGCCACTCGACAACTGGAAAGTGAGGTATCTCTGCCTCATCCGTGTTGAATAGGCATGAGATTTCTCTTCGGATGATGCTGTCCCACCTTGGAAAATGCCAGACTTGATTCTTTAGGACGTTCCCTGGAGCGCAAATTCTCCAGTTAGATTTTAGGCAAGGTGGCCATACAATCCATTCTGGGCCGGACGGGCGAACGTTTTTTCTTCTCGTCTCCCGCCAGAAGGCCAGGCTGCCAAAGAGCCTGGCTTCCAGTCACTGGTGGGGACGAGTACTGTCTGTGTATCTATTCACAACCTTCTGACTCCCAGGCCCGGGCTCTATCCACTACGCCGGGCTGCTTCCCATCAATAGGGGCTTTTGAGAAAAATGAAGTCTTCATATCTGCTAAAGCGTACTCGATTTTTGTATACGAGCTGAACACCAGGATATTCTGAATAATGGTACTGCTTTTAGTCACTGCTGGGCCTGAACACGTCATAGTTTTCCAAGGAGGCAAGCAGAATTTCTAAGAATTACAAGGAGAGTACTTTTGAAAGCACTTACTGTGTGCAGGGGACCGTCCTGAGCACTTGGGAGAGTACAATATAACAACAAACAGACACATTCCCCACGCACAGCGAGCTAATGGTCTGGACATTTTACTTAGGTCTGAGGCTGAGAGGACTTAAAAAAATGTTTGAAATGATAAACTGATAGGCCTTTATTATGGCACGAAGGGCACTTCTGACATGAACACGTTTCGATCTCTGTGACAGGACAAAATGGACAGTTCTGGATTTGGCTTCAGTAGACTGTTACACTAGAGATGGTGTAAGTTTTCACTTCCCTGCACTATGGCGCCACGAAGCTGATCTGATTTTTTGGATAGGAACTTCTGAATCGATCACACTGCCAAACATAGAGAGTCTGGCAGTGGCAAAACCTTAAGGCATTGGAAAAATCTTGGAACTGGGAGACGGGAGACTAGGCCAGTCCCTGCCTGCTTGATGTGTGACCTTGGGCCAGTCACTTAACTTCCCAGGGCCTCAGTTTACTCATCTGTCAAATGGGGGAAATTCTCAGTCCTCCCTCTTCGACTGGGAACCTTGGGTGGGATGGGGACTGTGTTGGATCCCATCACCTTGTGGGCCCGCTGTTGGATAGGGATTGTCTCTTTTTGTTGGTGAATTGTACTTTCCAAGCGCTTAGTACAGTGTTCTGCACACAGTAAGCACTCCATAAATACAACTGAATGAATGAATGAATGCCATCATTATTGGTGGGTGAATAAGCTGTGGAACAATTTTAACCCATTCCGTTACTATAAGGCTCCAGATTCTTTAGAAACCAGAGTTCCTTGCGCAAAGGCATTATCTGCAGAATCCAAAGTCACTTTGTCACTACCATTCTTTGAATAACATAGCTTTATGGCTAAGCCTGTTTGCAATGTATTTTGTACCCAAATGAAAAACACATCTCATAAAAATCATCCAAATCAATACAGTAAGCAAATACTCCTCTTTAGCACTCGGCGAAGTTATTTTTTCCCATTGTGAGGTAAATTAGCAATTTATCCTGAAAAATAAAAAGAATCGGTTGCATTTATTGAAATTCAGGCCTTCCTGCCCAGACGGTGATGATTTGGAATCCAGAGTCGAATTTGTTCTTGTTTTTTGGGTTTTTTTTAAGCAATTCATCCTATGGCTTAAATATTTTACAAGCCTATTCCATGATCCTTCACTCCCAGGGAGATTCTGTGCATTCTCTTTTTCAGATCGAGCAAAAGAAATATTTTAGTCTTGAAATAACAGAACCAAAGTGATTTGGGGGTCCTGAATTATCTCGATAAAGAAGTCTCACACGGGAATAGAGTCTCCCTCCTTTAAAAATAGTGAAAGACTTTCTAAAATTGCATGATTAATCAGTCGTATTTATTCAGCACTCACTGTACTTAGCACTTGGGAGAGTAAAATGTAAGAGAATCGGTAGACACATTCCCGGTCCACAACAAGCTTACAGTCTAGAGGGGTTATAGACGTTCATATAAAGAAATAAATTACAGATTTGTACAGAGGTGGTGTGGGGTTGAGGGAGGGGTAAATACACCGTGCAAATCCATATGCAAGGGTGTCGCAGAAGGGAGTGGGAGCAGGGAAAATGAGGGCTTAGTCCGAGAAGGCCTCTTGGAGGAGATGTGCTTTTAATAAGGCTTTGAAGGTGGGGAGCGTGATCGTCTGTCAGATATGAAGAGGGAGGGCGTTCCACGCCAGAGGCTTAATGCATTGAATATGATATTTACAAAAGAGTATAAAATTAAGTTCCCGTTTCCTGATGGAGACAATACTATTTGAAGGTTCATCCCTTCAACTTTCATTATTTCCATTACCTGCAGTAAAGATTTAGGTAACTTGGCATGAGGTGAGGGATTTGGAAGAATAGGGAATAAACTGAAATGATGCCCCTGGATGTGATCCTTTAAGAGCACGGTAGGTAACTTTAGCCCTAAAACATCTGGGTAAATCAGGAGAGAGAACATTTTGGAGCCTGGATAAGGGGATAATCTGCCTAGAGTTAGCTGTCAGTTAATCAGTCGCATTCACTGAACGCTTAACGGGTGCAGAGCACTGTACTAAGCACTTGAGAAAGTACAACGTAACAGAGTGGATAGACATGCTCTCGTCCCACAAAGGAGCTTACAATCTAGAAGGGGAGACAGATATTAATATAAATTACAGATAGGTACGTAAGTGTTGTAGGGCTGAGAGTGGGGTGAGTAAAGGGTGAAAATCTAAGTGCCAGGCTGAAGTGCTTAGGCTGTGAGATTGTGTCAATATTGTGTCAATAGCCACAACTCTACACTGCGTCTGATTAGCTTCTATCTACCTCACCACTTTGCACAACGCCTGGCCCGCAGTCGAGTGCTTAATTTTCACCATTATCATCATTATTATAGCTTGTTATGGGCAGGGAACAATCCTGCTAAGGCTGTTCTATCATGCTTTTCCAAGCAATTAGTACGGTGTTCTGTATATAGGAAGAGCTCAATAAATACCAATGATGGATGGATGAGCATCAAAATTGCAGCAAAATGAGATTCTTGGGCAACGCGGTACAATTTTTGAAACCGTCACCAAGATGGAGGCTCCAGACAGCCACAAAATGGAGTTTGTGGAAAACGTGAGGGTCACGAGAGGCCACGTAAGGACACTGGGTTAGCGTTGGGATATTACGTCCCAGTGCGAAGGGATCAGCCCGGAGGCCTCAGGAATACTGGGGTGGGGAGGAGAGAGAGGAGCACGGAGTCCAAAGGGCAGTAGAACAGGGCCCGGCCGTGGGTTCACGAACAGAAATAAGTTGAATTTCGTCTTTAACCCGATGGATCGGTGCCTCGGTGGGGACACACCACAGCCCGTTATCTCCAGGCCGGTGGGAAAACTGGCCCGGGTGGAAAGTTGAGGGGCCTTTAGTGCCCTCTTGTGTCCGCTCTACCACCGGCCTGACACACCTGGGAACCCTAGGGGAAGCGCCCACCGCCTAGAAAGAAGGGCAAAACCCCAATTTCTTCTCCATTGCTATCAAGGATCCAAGGCAGAAACCGTGGTTTCTGCAAGCCGAGATTGCCAGCCTGCTCCCTGCCCATCATAGTGCAGAAATATCCAGCTAAAACGGTTGGCTAGAGTTCATCTGGAGACCAACCAGGAAACACATTTCTCTGCCACCAGATCGCCAGGGAAACAGAGGGAAATGTGGGCAGCAGTGCTTGCAAATTGTCATGTCCAAGCCTCCACACACATGGTTTTGCCCACTGTTTCCGCCGGGGGTGACATATCTGACAAAGTTTTACTGGGTCCCGGCGTCCAATATTGGATGAGAATCGTGCCCAACTTTTCTATTCCGCTTCGAGACAATCGCTACCTTTGTTAAGCTCTAACTGTGCGCCGGGCGCTGTACAGAACGTCGGGGTAGATTCGAGCTAAACAGGTTGGACAGAGTCCACGTCCGGCGTAGGGCTCACGGTCATAATCCCCATTTTACGGATGAGGTGACCGAGGCACGGAGAAGCGAAGTGACTTGCCCCGGGTCACACAGCAGACAGTGGCGGAGCCAGGATTAGGACCCAGGTCCTCCTGACTCCCGGGCCCGTGCTCTATCCACTAGGCCACACTGCTTCTCGTGCCCTCTTCTCTTTTTTCTATAGAGCTCACCTCTGCCTTCTTCCTCCACGTATAATAGGGCAAATACCAAACAGGCTTTAATAAGCACATTAAAATGAGACGTTCAATGAATGGAAAAACATAAATTCCTTGAAATAAGACTCGAGTTAACAAATGATTATGCTTATAATTAGCCGGGGAAAATCCGAAATTTGAGCCAGGGTTTCCTTGGTAAACAAGTGAGGTCCTGAGTCCATTTATTCATTCATTCAATTGCGTTTATAATAATAATAATAATGTTGGTATTTGTTAAGCGCTTACTATGTGCAGAGCACTGTTCTAAGTGCTGGGGTTGATACAGGATAATCAGGTTGTCCCACGTGAGGCTCACAGTCTTCATCCCCATTTTACAGATGGGGAACTGAGGCACAGAGAAGTGAAGTGACTTGCCCACAGTCACACAGCTGACAAGTGGCAGAGCCAGGATTCGAACCCATGACCTCTGGCTCCCAAGCCCGGGCTCTTTCCACTGAGCCACGCTGCTTCAGAGCACTATACTACGGAGTTGAGAGAGAACAGTATAACAATATGGTATTTTGTCCACTATGGTACAGATTGAACAAAGTTCAAGATTTGATCCCTCTGTAGAGTTGGCTCTCCCACCACACCGGCTACAAATATTACTGAGAACCTGCAGCTGTCTAGATACGGGATTGAAAGTTCACAGTGGAAAACCACAAATGCCTCCTCAAGCACAATTAGCAAGTCCCAAAGTCGCAGCCCTATTTTGCATTATCACAAAAGTATAGTTAGGGTTCACCCCTGGAGCCGAGCCCAAAAGGGGAACAAAATTCAGGAAACTAGAAGGGAAGAAAATAGAATGAAGGGAAGCACCCCCCCTTGCCCCCCCCAAAAATGCCAAAAAGCTCTTAAGGGTTGCTGAAAGGGGAGAATGTAGCCACGTCTACTTAGCCGAAGCAGAGAGTGGCACTAACAGGGAAAATTAGGACAGTGTGGTTACAGAGGAGCAGCATGGCTTAGTGGAAAGAGTACGGGCTTGGGAGTCAGAGGTCATGGGTTCTAATCCTGGCTACGCCACTTTTCAGGTGTGACTTTGGGCTGGTCACTTAATTTCTCTGGGCCTCAGTTACCTCATCTATAAAATGGAGATTAAGACTGTGAGCCCCACGTGGGACAACCTCATTACCTTATATCTACCCCAGCACTCATAACGGCGCTTGGCACAGAGTAAGCATTTAACAAACACCATAATTATCATTATTATTATCCATTAGGATTATCCAGTGGGGACGACACCCATCAAGTTGACAGAGTGAATCTTAAACTCTCTCTCATGGTGGACCCCCCAGAAGAGGCAGAAGGAAGAGACTGGGGATGAATAAATAATTGAGACTGAATAATAGCGTTCACTAGTTGATTGACCTCTCCTCCTCATCTGTCAATCGATCACTGGCAATTTTGGAATGCTTATTATATGCAGGGCACTGTACTAAATGTTTGGGAAGGTACAATTCAACAGAATTAGCAGACACAATCCTTACCCGTAACGAATTCACAGTCTAGATGGAGAGACAGTAAATAAACAATTTATAAGGCATAATTTAAAGATCTGTACCAAATTGCTGTGGGTGGAGCAAAGATCAGATGCCCAAAGTTCACAGAACCAAGTATCAGTTGTGAATATCTCAATTTGTAACGAGGCACACATTGGGTTGCTCTATCAAAAGCTGACCTGCCTTACTGCCAACCAATTCGCCCCACCAGTCTAGCTGAACTAGACTCAACTGCATCTAAACACACCCATTTATGGCTCCCGAGGGGGGAAAGGAGGGGAGTCACTTCAGTTAATGTGGTTTCGTCACAACAATGCATCGCATCCTTTGGCAATTCCCCGCTTCCTCTGTATTCCACTTAGACCCAGGTCGTCTGCACTTTTCAAAAACCACCCATTACGGGAAATCTGCACGGTGGTCCTTAAACCCTCCAATGTCTCATTCATTCATTCAGTAGTATTTATTGAGCTCTATGTGCCGACCACTGTAATAAGCACTTGGAATGTACAGATTGGCAACAGATACAGTTCCTGCACTTTGACAGGTTTACAGTCTAATCGGGGGAGACAGGTCGCGCACATACCCAGTCCTTTCTTCCAACATCACAACATGCTACCTCTAAAATAGATTCTTTTAAAAGCATTCCCTAATTCCTTAAAAACATTCTAACCAAGATGTGGAGTTCTATGGAAAAGTGGAGAGTTCTGAGGAATATCCACACCGTACTCCCCTCCCTACTGTCCCTACAGCGTAATCCACACACTTGATGCTTACCCCCTAAGGACACACCCCATATCACATCCCTCTTATGCCCATATGTTTATACACTTGTTACCTTCCCTACCTGAAATTCATTTTAATATTCATTCATTCATTCAATAGTATTTATTGAGCGCTTACTATGTGCAGAGCACTGTACTAAGCTCTTGGAATGAACAAGTCAGCAACAGATAGAGACAGTCCCTGCCGTTTGACGGGCTTACAGTCTAATCGGGGGAGACGGACAGACGAGAACAATGGCAATAAATAGAGTCAAGGGGAAGAACATCTTGTAAAAACAATGGCAACCAAATAGAATCGAGGCGATGTACATTTCATTAATAAAATAATTAGGGTAATGGAAATATATACAGTTGAGCGGACGAGTACAGTGCTGAGGGGATGGGAAGGGAGGGGGGAGGAGCAGAGGGAAAGGGGGAAAAGAGGGTTTAGCTGTGGAGAGGTGAAGGGGGGGTGGTAGAGGGAGTAGAGGGAGAAGAGGAGCTCAGTCTGGGAAGGCCTCTTGGAGGAGGTGAGTTTTAAGTAGGGTTTTGAAGAGGGGAAGAGAATCAGTTTGGCGGAGGTGAGGAGGGAGGGCGTTCCAGGACCGCGGGAGGACGCGGCCTGGGGGTCGACGGCGGGATAGGCGAGACCGAGGGACGGTGAGGAGGCGGGCGGCGGAGGAGCGGAGCGTGCGGGGTGGGCGGTAGAAAGAGAGAAGGGAGGAGAGGTAGGAAGGGGCAAGGTGATGGAGAGCCTATCTGTTTTCCCCACTGGATTGTAAGCTCCTTGAAGACAGAGAGTCAGTCAATTATTATATTCTTCCAAGCCCTTAGTGCAGGGCTCTGCACAGAGTAAGTGAGCCCGCTGTGGGCAAGGATTGTCTCTATTTGTTGCTAAATTGTACTTTCCAAGCACTTAGTACAGTGCTCTGCACAGAGTAAGCACTCAACAAATACAATTGAATGAATGAATAAACCCTGAATAAATAATGGTCACTAATTGACTGACCTCTAAACATTTAGTCCCTGTCTTTATTACTACAGTGCTCTGCACACAGTGAGCACTCATTAAATACGATTGAATGAATATTCAATTCATTCATTCTCTCATTCAATCGTATTTTCTGAGCGCTCACTGTGTGCAGAACACTATACTAAGCCCTTGGGAGAGTCCAGTTGTTCTACAACCAATTCTACTTTCCTAAATATGCAATACAGTGCGTCGCATTCCGAGGCTGCCCGATAAATTCCAAGCCATAGCACCAAGCGACCTTCAGAGTATAACAGATCTCAAGGAGCTTCCAGTGGAGCAGGAAAGCCCTGCACTAAATTACAGGTAGGAGTAAGAAATGGATTAAAAAGATAAGTACACAAGTGCTATGGGAGGCGGGTACTAAATTGTTTAGATGACAAGACTTGCTGAAGTGATGGTTGGTTGAGTCAACATAAGGCCCAGGAGGTCAGAGATTAATCAGAGATGGCCTCCTGGAGGAGATGTGACTTCAGAAGAGTTTTCCTACCACTGGCATTCAGAAGATCAGTGAGGTGAGCTTCCTATCATGACAGGATTTCCTCTATGCCTGGGCTGTACTTCCACAGGGCTGAAGGCCTAGAGTGCTGACTAAAAATTCTTAGCATGGTGGCCGTGGTCCCAGCCCGTGACCACTTCCACCTTGGCATCTTACCACAGGGTGTGCGTGCTCCTTACGTGGATGGCCTGTCTCCGTCTCCCTACAGACCTCTCTTGCCCTCTCTTGCCCTGCTCCCGAGAAGCTGCAAGGTCCTGTAGATGTGTTATTTTCTTGCTCTTTAACCTCAGAGTTTTCCTCCATCAAATCTTAGTGGCGGCTCCGTGCCAGGTCCTGTCTCACTGACGGCTGGGTAGACCACCCACTGGATGCTCCTGATGATTTTGGGGTCTTGGGTTCCTTTCTCTTAGAGGTAGCCCTCTTATCAGAGAAGCAGCGAGGCTCAGTGGAAAGTGCCCGGGCTTGGGAGTCAGAGGTCATGGGTTCGAATCCCAGCTCCGCTGCTTGTCAGCTGTGTGACTGTAGGCAAGTCACTTAACTTCTCTGTGCCTCAGTTACCTCATCTGTAAAATGGGGATTAAGACTATGAGCCTGATTCTACCCTGTATCTACCCCAATGCTTAGAACAGTGCTCTGCACATAGTAAGCGCTTAACAAATACCAACCTTATTATTATTATATCACTACAGTGTTTTGCCTACAGTAAGTGCTCAATAAATACAACTGAATGAATACTGACACAACCTCCCATCATCTAGCACTCACAACTTATCAGTGTTATTTATTGAGCACTCATTATGTGCAGAACATTGTATCAAAAGTGCTAAGTGCTTAGCTAACAGCTTCTGTGCCCACAAAGACCACCGCGTTGGCCAGCTGGACCTAGTGAGAAAGGACCCTTCCCAGACAGCCAGAAGGAAGAAAAGGTCAGGTTTAACCATATTATGTCTTGAACCCATAAATGACTAATTATTCCTCTCGCCAAATGGAGCAATCTGCACCCAACGGGCAATCTGAACTTATTTTTTTCTCCACCCCCCAGTTGGTAAGTACTAAGTACTTACCACAAGGATAGGAAACATTCTAATCGGCTGCCATGAACAACACCCAAGACCCAAGGGAGTAGTCACTGCTTTGATTTTCTCTGGATGCTTCTAAATTCTTTATTCTGTCTCAGGCAAAGTCACTGGTTCCTTCCATTGGTCTTTGGTGATAGGTAAGCACTCACCTAAATATCTACTATCCTTTGGCCTATTGGTAAATTCAATTATTTATGTCTGTTTCTTCCACTAGACCGTAAGCTCCTTCAGGGCGGTAATCACGGCTACTACTTTTACTGTACTCTCTGAAAATGCTTAGTTCCCTGTTCTGCCCGGTGGTTTTTGGGTTTTTCTTAATGATATTTCATTCAACAGTATTTATGGAGCACTTACTATGTGCAGAGTACTGTACTAAGCGCTTGGAAGGTACAATTTGATAACAGAGACAATCCCTGCCCATTGACGGGCTTACAGTCTAATTGGATATTTGTTAAGCTCTTCCCATGTGTCATGTACTGTTTTGAGCGCTGGGGTAGATTCAAATTATTCTGACAGGAGAACAAATAGATCTGAGAGGACATAGCCCCTGTCCCTTAGGGGGCTCACGGTCTGACAGGGGGAAGAACAGATTTTGAATCCCCTTTTCCACTTGAGGAAACTGAAGCCCAGAGAAGTGAAGTGACTTGCCCAAGATCACACAGGAGGCAACTGGCAGAGAACCCAGGTCCTCTGACCTCCAGGCCCGTGTTCTTTCCACTGAGTCACGCTGCTTCCCAGTTAGTCCTCAGTGAATACTACGGAATGATCTAAAAGTTTCTTTTTGTCACTCCACCTGTTTGCCAATCAGTTCGATACTGACCTACTATGCGGATGAATCAGGCTACCTCCATCTTTCAGCCGTCTTTGTCAGACATCAATCTGTTCGGGAGGAAACACACTTATTCTCCTCTAAGCTCTACGCTCCTCGTGGGCAAGGATCATGTCCACCAACTCTATTCGTATTGCCCTCGAGAGAACACGAGAGTACTCGTGTATTGAGAGAGGCGGCGTGGCTCAGTGGAAAGAGCCCGGGCTTGGGAGTCAGAGGTCATGGGTTCGAATCCCGGCTCTGCCACTTGTCAGCTGTGTGACTGTGGGCAAGTCACTTCACTTCTCTGGGCCTCAGGTGCCTCATCTGTAAAATGGGGATTAACTGTGAGCCTCATGTGGGACAACCTGATGACCCTGTATCTCCCCCAGCGCTTAGAACAGTGCTCTCCACATAGTAAGTGCTTAAAAAATACTGACATTATTATTATTATTATTATTAATTTCCCAAGCATTTAGTACAGCGCTCTGACTAATTGACTGATCCTCTGGAACTTGCCTAGACTGGACTCCATTCAGCAATTTCACTTCAGTTTACCCAAACCTTAGAGTGAGGCCGGATGGCTATTCATCCCGTGTCTGCGTGCAGAATTTTCTTTTTCATTGTCCTTTAATTGTATGCGATTAGTTATTCATGAGATGACTGGTGAATTCTACAACTAATCTATAAAGTGTTCATTTTAAATAACAATGGGATTTTTTTTTCCTTCTAACAGGTGGATTAGTGAACTAATGTCCCATTCAGAGATCTTAAACGTGGAATTAAAAAGTGAATGGCACGTGGGCTAGCCTTTCCCCGTATTGTAAAGATCGGCACACGGAGGGAGTGGGAATGGAGATTGTGGAGAACAGACTGTGAAGCCACAGTTTCTGTACACAGGAAGACCGCATTGGCCAGCTGGACCTAGTGAGAAAGGACCCTTCCCAGACAGCCAGAAGGAAGGAAAGGTCAGGTTTAACCATATTATGTCTTGAACCCATAAATGACTAATTATTCCTCTCGCCAAATGGAGCAATCTGCACCCAACAGGCAATCTGAACTTATTTTTTTCTCCCCCCCGCCCCGTTGGATTCTGCCCAAGTTTCATACACCCTGGCTCCCACTTCTCCCAATAAAGGTTCATATCTGCATTAAGTCAAATTAAATAGCTAAAAGAGAAAAAAAAAGTTCCATTTTCCTGACACGAAGAGCGACGTGTTAAAAGCAGCTCAAAGCGGTCAGATTCACACTTAGGAGCACAGATGTGTTTGTGCAAAAGTGTGGGCGTTTGGGTACCCAGTGTGAATGTTTAGCTAGCTAAACCCGTCTGTCCCTCTATGGGGGAGATGCTACTCGTAAGGAACGTCAATGATTTCACATTACACCACAAGAGGGGAATCCAGATTTGGTGGTGGGTAGGGTTGGGTATGAGGATTGGAAACTTTGGAAACGGTCAACTTTCATGTCTTAAGATGTCTCAGAAAGAGGTAATTCTTGGGATGTACTATCTTGCAAGGGGGATTTTTAAAAAATATCCTGAGAACTCCATAGGCCTTTTTTTTTAATCACGGCAGCAATAGCAAGCTTTATCATCATCAATCAATCAATCCGTGGTATTTATTGAGTGGTTACTATGCACAGAACACTGTACTAACTGCTTAGGAGAGTACAATATGACAGAAGTGAGCAGATGGGTTCCCTGAAACAGTCAACTTGTGGGTCCTAAACTGCCTCAAAAAGAGGCAATTCTTGGGAGTGACTATAATAATAATAATAATAATGTTGGTATTTGTTAAGCGCTTACTATGTGCAGAGCACTGTTCTAAGCACTGGAGGAGATACAGGGTAATCAGGTTGTCCCACATGAGGCTCACAGTTAATCCCCATTTTACAGATGAGGTCACTGAGGGACAGAGAAGTTAAGTGACTTGACCACAGTCTATCTCCAGGGGATTTTTTAAAATATCCTAAGAACGCTATATGATGGTTAAAGACAATGGCAGAGACTTAAGTTTTTATTCGGTGGAAGAAGGCAATGGTAAACCACTTCAGTATTTTTTTTTAAAACCAAGAAAACTCTACGGATAAAGTCCATGAAGTCACTGTGCATCGGAAACAACTCGATGGTATATACTCTACTTTTTCATCACAGCAGCAACAACAAGCTTCATCGGCATCATCATCGCCACCCCCATGTTATTATTGAGCACTTACTACGGGCAGACCACTAACGAAGCATTTGGGAGAGTACAACAGAGTTGGTAATAATAATAATGTTGGTATTTGTTAAGCCTTTGTTATGTGCAGAGCACTGTTCTAAGCGCTGGGGGAGATACAGGGTGATCAGGCTGTCCCTTGTGAGGCTCATGGTCTTCATCCCCATTTTACAGATGAGGGAACTGAGACCCAGAGAAGTGAAGTGACTTGCTCACAGTCCCACAGCTGCTAAGGGGCAGAGTCGGCATTCGAACCCATGACCTCTGCCTCCCAAGCCCGGGTTCTTTCCACTGAGCCACGCGGCTTCTCTGCTAAGACAGGCTACCTGGCCACAGTGAGCATCCACGAATTTTGGAAAGCTGGGAGAGCTCTGGCTGAGGCGACACCGGAACTCTGGACTGCTCTGCCTATGTAGTAAGCACCCTGAAAATGGTGGCAACTACTCAAGGTGCTCTTCCCCCGTCCTCAGTCAGTGCTCTCAAATCATGAGCCCCCCTCCCCGAGGGACAGCAACAATGTTTAATTCCCACCAGTGGATTCTCACCCAGCGGCAGGTACAGCTCTTTGCACACAGTAAGTACATAATAAATACTATTACTACTAGTGCATCAAGACCACTGAAAAATGGAATGGAATGAAATGATATAATTTGATGGAGAGATACCTCTAAGAGTACATGTGCGACCTTGGCTCAGTGGAAAGAGCCCGGGCTTGGGAGTCAGAGATCGTGGTTTCGAATCCCGCCTCTGCCCCTTGTCAGCTGTGGGACTGTGGGCAAGTCACTTCACTTCTCTGGGCCTCAGTTCCCTCATCTGTAAAATGGGGATGAAGACTGGCAGCCTCACGTGGGACAACCTGATGACCCTGTATCTACCCCAGCGCTTAGAACAGTGCTCGGCACATAGTAAGCACTTAAATACCAACATTATTATTATTATTAACTTCACTGTGTCTCCGTTTCCTCACCTGTACGATGGGGTTAAGATACCTGTACTCCCTCCCCATTAGCCCGGGAGTTCCAAAAGGGAGAGGAACTGGTTCCAACCTGATTATCTCGGAACTACCCCAGCACTTAGTACGGTGCTTGAAACATAGTAATTGCTTATCATAGACCATCATTATTATTTTTATTACCGTTATCAATTTAAAAAGGAAAGACAGAGAGGAGTAACAACCAAAGGTTTATGTTTTCTGTCCAGCAGAACGTCCACAGGGATAACAGAAAGATAAGAGACAGGGACTCTGGGTTTGGGTCCCGAGTAGTTTGAAGAGCTTTTGTACTGTAAAGCTCACTGTGGACGGCGAACACCTCTGCCAATTCTATCTTATTGCATTCTCCCAAATGCTTAGTACAGCGCTCTGCACACAAATGCGGCACGGCGTAAGAGAAGGAGCACGGCGTACTGGATGGAGTACGGGCCTGGGAGTCCGAAGGTCATGGGTTCTAATCCTGGCTCTGCCACGCATCGGCTGTGTGACCTTGGGTAAGTCACTTCCCTTCCTCTATGCCCTCATCTGGGAAATGGGGTTGGAGACTGTGAGCCCCATATGGGACGGGGACCGTGTCCAATCCGATCTGCTCGTATCCACCCCAGTGCTTAGTACGGTGCCTGGTCCATAGTAAGCACTTGACAAATACCACCATTATAATTATTATTATTATTACTACTTTGACGACGATGACAAAGCGTGGGAGGTTGGTGGAACAGACAGGCCAGCTGACTACCTGCATCATCGTCATCATCAGTTTTATCATAATGATGGTACTTGTTAAGTGTTTACTAGGTGCCAAGCCCTGTTCTAAGCACTGGGTAAGCACAAGTTAATCAGGTTGGACACAGTCCCTGTCCTTCATGGAAGGAGTAGGAGGCAGCAGAGGTTTCCTTGGAGCAGAAGTTGGAAAGAATGACATCGCAAAGAAGCAAACGTGGAAACAGGTACTGCCGAGAACAAATATGACGACCGTGCCTACCCACCTAATAATAATAATGATAATAATAATAATATTGGTATTTAAGCGCTTACTATGTTCAGAGCACTGTTCTAAGAACTGGGGAAGATACAGGGTCATCAGGTTGTCCCCCGAGAGGCTCACAGTCTTCATCCCCATTTTACAGATGAGGTAACTGAGGCACAGAGAAGTTGAGTGACACCCACGGTCACACAGCTGACAAGTGGCAGAGCCGGGACTTGAACCCATGATCTCTGACTCCCAAGCCTGCACTCTTTCCACTGAGTCACGCTGCTTCCCAATAATAATAATAATAATAACAACGGTGCTATTTGTCAAGCACTTACTATGTGCCAAGCACTGTTCTAAAGGCTGGGGTAGATACCAGCTAATCAGAGAGGACACAGTCCCTGACCCACATGAGGCTCACAGTCACCACCCCCTGTTTTACAGATGAGGTAACTGAGCGCAGAAAAGTTAAGCGACTTGCCCAAGGTCACGCAGCAGGCAGGTGGGGGAGCGGGGATTCGAACCCACATCTTCTGACTTCCAGGCCCGGGCTCTTGCCATTAGGCCTCGCTGGGCCCGGCCCCAGCCACCGAAAGGCAGCTTGTCCAGGCCGGCCCTTCCTTCACTGCACGGATTTGCTCTCCCTCCTACTTAGACTGTGAGTCCCCTGTGGGACCTGCTGGTCTTTATCTAGCCCAGCACTTAGTACAGTGCACAGCACATAGTAAGCCCTTAACAGATTCCACAGTTCTTACCTTCCCTCCCGCTGCTCCCAATCAATCAATCAATCAATCAATCAATGATATTTATTGAGCACTCACTATGACCAGAGCACTATACCAGAGCGGACTGGGAAAGTGCAAATCAACCAAATTTGTCGACGGGTTCCCTGCCCACAAAGGCCTTCGTGGCTCAGCGGAAAGGACACGGGCTCGGCAGTCAGAGGTCGTGGGTTCTAATACTGGCCCCGCCACTTGTCAGTTGTGTGACTTTGGGCAAGTCATTTAACTCCTCTGTGCCTCAGTGACCTCATCTGTAAAAGGGGGATGAAAACTGTGAGCCCCACTTGGTACAACCTGATTACCTTGTATCTACCCCAGAGCTTAGAACAGTGCTTTGCACAGAGTAAGCACTTAAATACCATAATTATTATTATCGCAGCGCTCAGAACAGCAGCGTGGCTCACTGGAAAGAGCACGGGCTTTGGAGTCAGAGGTCATGGGTTCGAACCCCGGCTCTGCCACTTGCCAGCAGTGTGACTTTGGGCAAGTCACTTAACTTCTCGGTGCCTCAGTTCCCTCATCTGTAAAATGGGGATTAAGACTGTGAGCCCCACGTGGGACAACCTGATTCCCCTATGTCTACCCCAGCGCTTAGAACAGTGCTCGGCACATAGTAAGCGCTTAACAAATACCAACATTATTATTATTATTATTAGTGCTTGGCACATAGTGAGTGCTTAACAAAAACCATTATTTTTTTTTTCCAGTCTCCCGTTGTCCTCTGGGTTGGAAAGGCTGGACAATCATCCCGTGGGCCTGGCTTTGATTTCATCGGAAGTCATAGTATCATTTTGCCCGTCCCCGGGACTCCTTTTGGTGATCGTGGAACCCGAGGGGAGAATGTGAGAGGAAGGCAGACAGGGAGAGGCACACGATTGTTAGAGGAATGGGGAAAACAGCAGACGAAGCCGGGGTGCAGCGAGTGGACATGGTCACCTGCTTGCCGGGGGGAGTGACCAGGTGAAGACCGACCCGGCTCTTAGTCCGGGTGAAGGAAAAGCCAACAACGCTTCACAGAACTCGCTTTCTGGGTGCAGAGTGCTGTGCTAAGTGTTGGGGGAGATAGAGGAGAATCAGATCGGAGATAGTCCCTGTCCTACACGGGGTTCACTGTGACAGCAGAATCCAGTCCGATTCCAAGCTCCAACAGGCAGTGGAGGAAGCCACCTAGAGGGGCAAGGACCCACGGATTTGCAGGGGAATTCCCGATACTGGGACGCTCACCACTCCTCTACCAGGGAATACTGGGAGTCCCAAGCCCACCTTGATCTGACTCCAGTTGTCCTGGGCATCTAATTATAACCGTTGCATTTATTAAGCACTTACTATGTGCCAGGCACTGTTCTAAGCGCCGGGGTAGACACCAGGTAATCGGGTTGGACCCAGTCCCTGTCCCACGAGGGCTCACTGTCTTAATCCTCTTTTACAGCTGAGGGAACAGAGGCACAGAGAAGTGAGCTGACTTGCCCAAGGTCACACAGCAGACAAGCGGCGGAGCCGGGACTAGAACCCAGGTCCTTCTGACTCCTAGACCTGTGCTTTATCCAATAGACCACGTTGCTTCTTACTCTGTAACCAGTGTTGGGGTCAGTAGAGTACGATCAGCTGAGAAACGGGCCCCGCCCCACAGGGGACTTGCAGTTTAAGTTGGGGAGAGAAAATGGGTTATCTGATCCCCATTTTATAGAATAGGAAACTGAGGCACGGAGAAATCAAGTGACTTTCCCAAGGTCACACGGCAGGCAAGCAGATCAGTTAATCGATGATATTTATTGAGCACTCAGTCTGTGCGGAGCACTGTTCTAAGCACTTGCAAGAGTACCACACAACAGAATTAGCAGACAAGTTCCCCGTCTGTGACGAGCTGACAGTAAAGCGATTCAAAACTGATGGGTCACAAACATGGTCAAAATCAAACAGAGAAAATAGGGGACGATCTTCCCGAAAGCTAGAGTTCACCTCACATACCGCTCCCCAAATTCCTGAACCATTTCCCTCTAGACCGTCAGTTCTTTGTGGGCCAGGAACGTGTCTGTTTATTGTTACATTGTACTCTCCCGAGCGCTCAGTACAGAGCTCTGTACACAGTAAGCTCTCAATCAATATGACTAGATGAATGAATCTACCTGAGGCATCCTGGTCTAGGAAAAAATGTGCGTAAAATGCTTTTTTGCGTGTTTCGAATCTGAACACCCCCCAGAATGTAAGCCCCTTGGGGGCAGGGACCGCGTCTACCAACTCGATTCTAAGTACACTCCCAACCACTTAATATCTCCCTCCCTGTAGTCCACAGACTCCCACTGGGAGGGGATCGTGCCCACCGACTCTGTTATATTGGGCTCCCCAAGTGTTTAGTACAGCATCAGAAAGTGCTCAGGAAACACCTTTGGCAGATTCACCGTGAGCGGGTCAGGGATGAGCGTTTCCCGACTGCCCAAGCCTCAGGCCGGTGGGCATCCTCGACTGGCTTGAGTCCCCCGGGGTCGACTCTTTGGAACTAGAGGGCAAACCAAGCCCTGAACCCCTCCCTCTGGGCCCCCTCATTCCCGTGCTTTGAACCACGGCTCTCTCTGGCTCTGTCTTAATCAGCTCTGATCTGCCTTTAACTGGCAATAATGGGGATGAAAGAGAACAAAGTAGGACTTGGCTGGCGACAGTCCTGTTCTTTATCGCCTCTCCTTCCCCCCCAAGCCGCCCCTCCACAACAAAAAGACACAAGTCCGCTCTTCATAACAGCCGCCTATTGTCTTAGAAGAGAGAGAAGGAAGAAAGGACGATTTGAGACCGGCAACGGACTACGTCTACTTTGAGGAGAGCGGCATATTTCTTTATCGACGGTGCCAATCTTAATCTACGGGAGACGTAGCTTGTGCCGCGCTTTCTATAGGAAAGATGAAAATGCTCCTTGAGGAACCTCGTCGCGGAAAAACATAAATAGTATATCCTCGGATGATTAACACTGGCTAATTCCACGAACGCCGAGGAGCGGGTGCGGTAGCGATGGCTTATCTTGAAAATATAATTTTACTAGCCCTGCTCTGTAATTTGCTGAAGCATTTAGTAATAAGTATGTCTAATAAAATACGAAAAAAATATTTAGAAAATGAACCATCATTTTAATATAATTTTAATTAATGGGAGTGCAATTGCAGTGGTTTAAATTACATTCCCAGTGGTAAGAACCCTTTCAAACCTAATTTGTAAGCCAAGATGGTGGCTTTAATGACTGGCAGCAAAGTTTCTTCAACAGATTTCATGGGGCATGATCCAAAGATAATAGGTTCTCAGCCCAATGACAATCCAATTACAATGCCAATCAAAGCCAACTTCATGCACTCTAATTATCAGATTTAGCTGTCAGCTCAAATACAAACATAACACTTTTATTTAAATAAAAATTTAATTTAGAAAAAAAGAAGACTTCATGTGTGATTTATTGAGACTGCCAGAGCAATCTAACTTATTTCCCTAGTAATATAATAAAATCAGTCTTGTATTCAAAAATGTGAAAACTTCCCCCCATCTCCCCTCCCCCATCCTCATTCTCCCGTATAGGCATCGCTGTATTATTCTGGAGTTAATTTAAGCAAAAAAAGCAGAGCATAACATGGTAGCAGATATTTGCAGACTAGAAGTAGGTTAAATAGAGTAGCAAGGTTTCAATGAGACAAAATTCCAAGTGAATAAATGACAAAACCTAATTAGTTTTTACCAGGCGTCAGGAGAAACTATGTTACGACCACAACCCATTTACCCAGGTTTGAAGAGCCCTCGATTCTCTCTTCTCGGTATTAAATCCTCCCCCTATTAATCGTCTGGGGATGAGGAGACGATGAGAGAGAGTAACCCCCCGTGAGATGCACATCAAGGTTCGAAGCTTGGGCGGGGATGGAGCGGGGGCCCCTCGGGGGGGGATTGGAGAGCCCGGATAATAATCGTGGTATTTGTTAAGCGCTTACTATGTCCCAGGCACTGTACTGAGCGCTGGGGTGGATACAAGCCAATCGGGTTGGACACGGTCTCTTGTCCCATGTGGGGCTCTCAATTTCACTCCCTATTTTACAGATGAGGTGACCGAGACCCAGAGAAGTGAAGTGACTTGCCCGAAGACACACAGCAGATAAGTGGCAGAACCGAAATTAGAATCCATGACCTTCTGACTCACAGGCCCGCACTAGGCCATGCTACCGAAAAGGCAAGGGAGAGAGGGAAGGGGGGCATTTGAGGAATAGACATGCTCCGCCTTGCTCTGTCTCCTTAGCTCAGCTCCAGAGAGTGAGTCAGGAAAGCCACTTGGAAGCTGCTTAGCATTTCCTATGTGCCAAGCACCGTTCTAAGCACTGGAGAAGATACAAGCTCATCGGGTTGGACGCGGTCCCTGTCCTACACTGGACTCACACTCTTAATCCCCATTTTACAGATGAGGTCACTGAGGCCCAGAGAGTGAAGTGATTTGCCCAAGGTCACCCAGCGGACACGTGGCGGAGCCAGGATTAGAACCCTGTTCTTTCTGACTCCCAGGCCCGGGCTCTATCCGGTAAGCCACGTTGCCAGCGACGGGCCCTGGAGGGATGGGGGGATACCGAGCGACTGCTCCTTCGATCCAGTATGGCCCCTGTCCTCCCCCATCACTGTAGACAATACCGCAACCCTAGCTAACTCCCAAGCCCAGAACCTCGGCATTGTCCTCAACTCATCCCTCTCACACAACCCACGTGTTCAATCTGTCACCAGATCCCGTCTGTTCTACTTTCACAACATCGCTCCAACGCACCCTTTCTTCTCCATCCAAACTGCTACTATGCTGATCAAACACTGATCCTATCCCATCTTGACTACTGCATCTACCTCCTTCCTGACCTCCCCGCCTCCCTGTCTCTCCCCACATCGGTCCTTCACTTCGCTGCACAGATCATTTTTCCACAAAACCGTTCGGTCTCCATTTCCCCAATCCTCAAGAACCTCCAGTCGTTGCCTAACCACCTCCTCATCAAAGAGAAACTCCTCACCATCAATTTTAGAGCACTCGATGAGAGTGCTCCCTCCTACCTCACCTCAGTGATGTCCTACTACAAACCAGTACTCCCGCTTCGCTCCTCCTGCTCTCCAGCTTGGTCTCATCTCGTCTGGTGTCGCCCACATCTTCCCTCTAGCTTGGAACTCCTTTCCCCTCCATATACTCCAGACCATCACTTTCCCCACCATCAAAGCCTCATTATTACTATTATTATGGCATTTTTTAAGGGCTTACTATGTGCCAGGCCCTATACCAAGTGCTGAGGTAGATACTAAGCAAATCAGGTTGGACACAGTCCCCATCCCACGTGGGGCTCACAGTCTCAATCTCCATTTGACAGATGAGGTAACTGAGACACAGAGAAGTGACCTGCCATTTTTCACAGGTCACACAGCAGACGTGTGGCGGAGCCAGGATTAGAACCCGTGACCTTCCGACTCCCAGGCCGGTGCTGTCTCTCCACTACACCGTTGTGCTTCTCAGGCTAACTGCATGCATCCCCACATCTGCTCTCCCCCATCTCTGTCCCGTCTGCTGCTCCTGAAACCTCTCGGCCCCCCGTCAATCCCTACTCGTTTACCTGGGCCCTGGGATCAAGACAGCAAAGTTGCTGCTATTCAGTCCACATCTCCTCACTCCTCAAGAACCTCCCCTGGTTGCCCATCCACCTCTGCATCAAAATGAAATCCCTCACCACTCCACTCTCCCCCTTCTACCTTACCTCGCTGACCACCCACTACAAGCCAGCCTGCACACCTCATTCTCATTCTTCCAACACCAACCTGCTCACTACCTTGATCTCATCTATCTTGACACCATCCCTCTGGTCTGGAACTTCCTCCCCCTTCCTATCCATCAGACTGCCATTCTCCCCTCCTTTAAGGCCTTATTAAAATCACATCTCCTCCAAGAAGCCTTCCCTCCTTTCCTCTCTCTCTGCCCTCTCCCTTATGTGTCACCCTGGCACTTGAATCTGTACCCTTTAGACACTTGAGCTCCACAGCAATAATGTTCTTATCTATAATTTATTTTTATGTCTGTCTTTCCCCTCAGACTTTGAGTATCTTGTAGTAGGGAATGTGTCTACCAGCTCTGTTACACTGAATTCTCTAGTACACTAAGTAGAGTGCTCTGCACATAGTAAGTGCTCAATAAATATCATCAGTTGATTGGGACTGCCTCTCTCCCATACCCAGAATAACAATAAATAATGATGAGATAAACAGATCTCTCTCTATTTTTCTCTCTCTCTTTCTTCCCCCCACCCTTCCAATTTTTTCCTTCCCATTTCTCATTCCCAATCTACTTCAAAAGAAATTTTCAGTACTCCCATCCTTCCACCCCCATCGAACCTTCTGTCCTCTCTCTCTGAGTCCTGCCTGAGCATTTCCCTCCCTGAGAAACTCTAGCCACACCATCCACCCCACGGATGACAGCTCTCCAACCAGAACTTTTAAAAAGGGAACTGAAAACATTCCAAATATCTGCAACCAGCCAAATACACATGGCAGAACATCCACGAGGCATATCTGGAGTAGTGGGCAAGGAACCTGTCTACCAAATCTTTTGCAATGTAATCTCCCCAGCACTTAGTACATAGCTATGCACACACCAAGCACTCAGTAAATACTATTGATTGATTGATGAGTCTATTATTTAACCAATAAATCATACGTGCTGTGGAGGGTCAATCATTCAACGACAAAGAAGGATTTACCTTCGAAGGAACTACCGGGGCCTATGTATTTATATTTCCACCTGTCTCCTCCTCTAGGCCATAAATTCGCTGTGGGCAGGGAACATGCTTCGCACCTCTGTTATACTGTACTCTCCCGAGCACTTAGTACAGTGCTCTGCACACAGTTATTTTGCTCAATAAATACGATTATCAGAAACTCACACTTAAAGCAGTACCCAAATGCTAGTGCTTACCATGGCGTAGAGTCATTTCAGTCTATCTCTCAAGTAATCCACATTGCCCAACGCATGCCATTGGGCAGCCTCCTCCCACAGCTGAGAGTGACTTTAGTACTCAGAAAACAGAAGAGAAAAGGAGAGAAAAAGAAATACAACACCAGCTATGCATTTCAAAAATGTAAAAATTACATTATCAAACCTGGGAAAAACATGAACACTCAAAAGTTCGGGCTGACATAGCCTTTAATTCACATTATGAAGTTCTTTTCTCTGAAGCACTGTCAGCTCAGGATGCACTGTCAGCCTTTACTCTAAATTTTCTGCATTTTATCTGTGTTGTTTGGAATCCTCTGGAAAAAAAAGGGTGGGGGGCTGTTTTATTGCCGGCAATTTGTAATAACTCAGGATATAAAATGGAAGGTATACCTTTCTTAGCCTCTTCTCCTCAGAAACAATCCCAGTATCTTCTATGCAGGGTTGGAATCTTTTGTTTGCACAGAATAGTGCTGGAAGCCCTTCACCATGTCAGCAAGGACAACACACACTTCATACTAATGACAGAGCTGATAAACTGGGATCCACCCCAAGTTCAAAGGTTTCATTTAAAGACACCCCCACATTTCATTCCCTAATCCAAACCTCCTGGAGCTGGAATTCCTCAGCGGCTGTTTTCTTGAAGAAAAAAAAAAGGCTAATAAAGGCTTCTGATGGGAAAGTAAAAGAAACATTTTTTTTCTTTTAATCCTTCAGCATAGCCTCTTTTGGGCATCTTGGTTTCTAGCTGTTCCTGAAAAATACTGAATTACAGGAAGGGTTTTTTTTGGCTGTAATTAGAGGGCAAACATGATCAGAAAAGTATTTTAACATCCTAAATGCTTGTTACATGGCAGCAGAAGTTGCTTTTATTTTATCTACACGTATTCGCTCATCTTAGTGGGAAAAAGAAAAAAAAGTGATTGCTTAAATATTATTATGTTAGCATCTATTTTTAAATACATTCATTCGTTCCTCCAAACAAAAGAACACTTCTGTCTGCCTGAAGGAGCTGTAGCTTAACAAAAAGTCAGCAAATTATTGTGGTTTTCTTCTCTTCCTAAGTTCTGCTGCCTTCTAGCCTATGATTTGTTTAGAAATGATCCAGGAAAGAGCAAAGAAAGTCCAAGGTTCCCCCCCACCCCCGCACCCCAGAAAAAAAGAAAAAAAAAGAATTTTGATGATATTAGTATCATCACAAATGCAGCAGGCAGGAAAACCGCCAAGGAAAGAGCCCATATAACATAATGTGTCTGGAATCAGTGGACTATTGAGCAATATGCAAATCTGGGAAAATATCTCCCTCGTATTATCTTTGTCGAGAATTTCGAGTTTGCCAGGCTGATGAAACAAATGATTCCCAAAAACGTAGCCTGTCATTCAAACCGAGCTCCTCTGTTTCACTCGCGAAAGCCAAACAGATACCGAGCAGCTACTTGGGTCGACGGGTCTTTCAGCTTGCCCACGGAAGCAGGTCAAGAAATCAACCAGGAGGAAATCTTCTGGGCGCCATCCACTCACGGGTTCACCTACATTTCAGCTCGGTCATTACCCACACCGGCTGACGGAAAAATATCTGTATCCTTCATTCATTCATTCAATCATATTTATTGAGCGTTTACTGTGTGCAGAACACTGTACTAAGCACTTGGAATGTTCAATTCGGCAACGGATAGAGACACTCCCCGCCCGACGACGGGCTCACAGTCTAAAATGGGGAGACAGACAGCAAAATAAAACAAGTAGACAGGCATCAATACCATCAAAATAGATAAATAGAATCATAGATATAGACACATCATTAATAAAATAAATAAATAACATATACAAATATACACCAGTGCCGTGGGAAGGGGAAGGGGGCAGAGCAGAGGGAGGGAGTCGGGGCAACGGGGAGGGGAGGAGGGACAGAGGGAAAGGGAGGGCTCAGTCTGGGAAGACCTCCTAGAGGAGGTGAGCTCTTAATAGGGCTTTGAAGAGGGGAAGAGAGTTAGTTGGGCAGATGTGAGGAGGGAGAGAATAATGGTGTTGAAATCTCCTGCTCTAGTTCTTGAGGAACTGCAGAAATAATTATAATAATGATGATGAGGGCATTTGTTAAGCGCTTACTCTGTGTCGAGCACTGTTCTAAGTGCTGGGTAGGTATAAGCTAATCAAGTTGGACGTAGTCCCTGTCCCTCATGAGGCTCACAGTCTTAATCCCCATTTTACAGATGAGATAGGCACAGAGAAGTGACTTCCCCAAGGTCACACAGCAGACAAGTGGCAGAGCCTTAGAATCCAGGTCCTTCTGTCTCTCGGGCCCGTGATTCTCTCCTTTCAATTGCAACAGACCACCACTCTCCCACCTTCAAAGCCATCCTACAAATTACCTCTTCTCCAGCGTCCCTCCCCAACTAATCCCTCGTCTTGCCCCATCCCTTTTCCCATCTTCAGCCTTTATGTACATATCAATAATGTATTTCACGCATATTCTGCTCCTCTAGACTCTAAGCTCTTTGTGGACAGCGAGCGTGTCTACCAACTCTTTTGTATCATACTCTCCCAAGTGCTTAGTACAGTCCTCTGCATTGCATCATTGACTGAGTCACCTTGTCAACATCTAAAGATCAATCACCTTGCCCCCTCCCTACCTCACCTTGCTGCTCACCTACTACAACCCAGCCAGCACACTTTGCTCCTTCTCCCTGAACCTCGATCTCGTCTCTCTCGGCCGACCTCTTGCCCACGTCCTGCCTCTGTCCTGGAAAGCCCTCCCTGTTCACATCCAACAGACGATTAATCCCCTCACCTTCAAAGCCTAAGTGAAGGCACATTTCTTCCAAGACTTTCCCTGGCAAAGTCTCATTTCTCTTTCTCCCACTCTTTTCTGCATCTCCCCAATGTGCTCCCTTTATTCAGCCCCACAGCACTTATGTCAATATCCATGATGTATTTATTTATATAAATGTTTCCCTTCGTCTCTAGACTGTAAGCTCTTTATGGGCAGGGAAAGTGTCTGTTATACTATACTCTCCAAGCTCTTAGAACAGCACTGTGCACACAAAAGGTGCTCAAATATGATCACTGCTTGGCTGAGCCGTGTTATCACAAAGTTTGTGGTCTCTATGTGCCAGAGAATGCCAGCTAGAGAAGTTAGATCCTGCCGCGATTTGGAACCCACTGAGCTCTCTACACATTTATTCATTCATGCATTCAATCAAATTTATAGGGCTCTTACTATGTGCAGAGCACTGTACTAAGTGCTTGGGAGAGTACAATATAACAATAAACAGTCACGGTCCCTGCCCATAACGAGCTTATAATATGGGGGGGGGGGGCAGTCATCAATATAAATAAATAAATGACAGATATGTACATGACTGCTGTGGGGCTGGGAGGGGGGTGAATAAAGGCAGCAAGTCAGAGAGTAGGAAAAGAGGGAAGGAGGTTTCTGAACCACAGGACATTCTTCTTTAAGCCCAAATTTTCTGATTTCTCAAACGAGAGTCTTACTAAGGAGAATGGTTGAGGGCAACTAGGAAAAGCATTTGCACCCCAAACTCCAATATCCGAAGCCAACAATCTTTCCCAACACCTCCGAGTTGCACGAGTACTGGAAAAGAGCAGGAGCTTCCTTATTCCCAAGACGCATGAACAATTGGATTAAGTGAATAGAAGAGTAGACTTAGAAAGTGAAAAGCATCGTCGGTGAAAATATTGTTTGATCCAGAGTGCCCCAGAAGGATTACACTGTTGACCTCTTCAAAATGATAAAACCAAAATATCCATCAAAGTAATGATGATACTTTCAGGGTACTTTGCGTTCAGAACTTCACAATCATGATTTAGAGAAAGAAGCAAGAGTAGAGGAATTGAAACTATCGGCTAAACCTTATCGATCATTCTGGGACACGATCCTTACCACCCCTGACATCAGCTCCTCTAAATCTTCACACTGCACTGCTCTTTTTGGTGCTCCGTCAGCTCTCATCAATCAACCGATCAAATTTATTGAACATTTACCGTGTGCAGAACACGGAATTAAATCTTGGGAGAGTACCATACAGCAGAGTTGGTAGACACGTTCTCTGTCCACAGTAAGCTTATATTCTAAAGTCTACACAAGTTTGTCAACATTTTTTAAGCATCAGCAGGACACTAAGCACTGTCCCAAATGCTTGGGGAAGTGCAATAAACCTAGAAGACTCAATCCTTGCCCTCTGGGAGATTACAGTCCACTGGTCAAAATCCAATATGCTTTATCTCCATTCTTCCCACACACTCATACTTGATTTCTCCCTCCATATCCCTCCTGTTCTTTCTCCCTTTCTCTTCCTTTTCCTCTCCCTCTCCCTCCTACATACCTCTGTTTCCCATCTTCCTGCCACATATTTTCTCCACCTTCCATTTCCATCATTTTCTAAAACTAACAAATCCTTCAGTTGAAATATTGGATTATAGGCTTCCTGTGGGCAGCGATTGTGTCTAATGCTCAGTGCGTCACACACAGTAAGCACTCAATAAATATGAATTAAAAAAACACACCATCATTCTTTCTCTTACTCTGCACAGTATTAGTCTTTTAAAATACAAATGATGGGGTAGGGAATCATTTCTACATAACTTGAAGAGTAAGCCCTTGGGAAGGTACAATAGAGACATCATTGCTACCCTCAAAGAGCTTCCAGTCTAGCAATCTCTCTTGTGGCACACCCAGGAAAGGGAGAGAAAGTGGTGACGGGATCCACTTTCAAATTATTCAGTGGTATTTATTGAGTACTTACTGTGTGAAGAGCACTATCCCAAATGCTTGGGAAAGTACAATATAATAGGCACATTCCTTTCCCACAATGAGCTTACAGTCTAGAGGAGGAGACGGACATTAATATAAGGAGGCGGGGTAGTCAGCGGTGGGCCTCCTACAGAAATCAAGGCGGGATTGGATGAGTGCTTGGATTAACATAGGAGTAGTTGAGATGGAGATGAAAGGGCAGATTTTAGCACCGTTATCGGCATGAGCGGTTTCCACATGGTTCCGTATGGCATTTCCATGACTCTATTTTCAACGGGTTTCCTCGCAGTTCAATTGCTTTAGGCCAGCTTTGTCCGGCAGTGACGGCGCCTGCAGGTCACCGACGTCTCCCGGGGAGAACGGCCGGAAATGGTCCGTGCTCGGCAGAGCTCCAACGTACAAGGACGTATGCCCCCTTTAATTACAGGGCTGGGGAGAAATCACAAGATAGAACTGAAGTGGCCTGATGAGAGTCATTTGCTGAAAGGCTTTCCCGATAAAAAGTGTTTAGCTCTGCAGGCATAAGCTCAGGAACTCAGTTCTGAAACCGGGGAGTCTAGTTGAGCCAGGGTTGCGGGGAAGACCCGGGATACCGCTCCTCCCAGCCGGATCGCCCCTAGAGCCGGTCACCCCGGAAGAATGCAGGGTGATTCCGTGCCCATCACCAACACTTCACCTCTGGGGAGACAAAGTATTGGTAGTGGAGATGGGCGAAGACAGAAATCTACTATCAGGTTCATTATCTGCTCAGGAGCAAAGTGCCACTTCAACAGTATTTATGGAAAGCCTATTGGGCAGAGGACTATACTAGGCACTTGAGGGGACAAAAGGATTTGTCGACATGATTTGTAAATGTGGACCCATGACCCTTACCCTCCTAGCCAACTGCGCTTTAAGTGGGAACTAGGGAATTGGGAGTTCTGGGTTCGAGCCCAAGCTCCGCCACTGACCTGCTGTGTGACCTTGTGCAATTCACGACCTCTCTGGGCTTGAGCTTTCTCAGCTGTAAAATGGAGATGAGTTGGATTGTGAACCCTGGACAAATCGCTGAATTAAGGTGAGGTGAGAATTATTCAGAAAGGACCATGCCCCTAGACACAGTAACTAAAGCATAAGAGGTTTTGGGGTTCCTCTAAGTATGAGATGTGGATTGGATTCAAAATGGACCAGCAGAGCTGAAACCCGAGATTCAAGCTATATCTTTGAACGTCTTCAGTGACTAGATAATTTGTGGACTTTTAATTTTAATGTCAGAAATCCCGCTGGGAGAAAGTCCCCTTGACACCACCCTCTCACCCCTCCTGCCCCCAACACACACCCCGGGACCTTCTAGTTTTGGGGTCCATATTGTCTCAGGGCTCAGAAAGGGACTTCACAAAGAGGGCCCTCCTCACAGGGCATTTAATTAGCACCCACTGGGGGCGAGGCACTGTACTTAACACTATAGGAATACTTTGCAATATCCAGTAACCTAATAGCAATAAGGAGGCCGAGATACTTCCAGACACTCCACTCTTCCCCCTTCAGCTGGCTCCGGCTAAGTTGGAGACACTTGTATATCTGCCAGAAGCTCAACTGCTTTAGGATTTTCGGGGCTCAAGTGATCCGGGGAGAGGAGGGGAGGAGGAAAGGAACTGTTCAATGAGACCCCTCTTCTGAATCTTTCATTCTAGCAAGTGTAGAGACAAGGATCCTGGGGATGAACTCCAAACCCAGACAAAAGGGGAAAGATCTGGAGCTTTATCCCTTTGAAGGAGAAAAGGGAAGATTTTCCAGAGAAACAAATTCAGAATTCTTTCCCTGTCCTTCCCAAGTGCCTTAGTACAGATCTCTGCTTTCCTTAAAATTACTTTAAAGCAAGAGTACGGATTTCCTCATTTCCACACTAGTGCTTAGGATAGTGCCTGGCACATAGTAAGCGCTTAACAAATATTACAATTATTACTTCATACGTACACGTCATAGGCAGGAAATGTGTATATATTATACTCTCCCAAATGCTTAGTACAGTGCTGTGCACACAGTAAGCACTCAATAAATATCACTGGTTGAATGGTGTCCTATTGATTGATTTCCAGTCCTGACTGCACCAACCTATACACTGAACCCCGATCTCTTCTCTCTAGCCACGGATCACTTGGTCAAACCTTTCCTTATTCCTGAAACTCCCTCCCATTCACATCCCAAAGCCCTACTAAAACCATCTCTATTCCGGGAAGCCTTCCCTGACTAATCTCTCATCTCACCACCCTATTTTCCCTCCCTTTGTCACCTACGCACTTTGATCCTTAAGCTTTAAGTATCTAGTTGCTTACCCTCAACCCAACACTTCTGCAAATATCCTTATACCCTGTGGTCTACTTGTAACTCACTCCACCTGCTGAACACGCTGACCCAGGAGAAGGCATTTCTACAGGGGACTAAATGATCAAACACTAAGCCAATAGGATTTAGGGGGGTTGGATGGGGAAGTAGTATAGCAGTGGTATTTATCAAGCACAATGACTTATACAGTTTAAGTGCTGGGCAAAGTACAGCAAAAGAACTGGATGCGTACTCCGCCCGCAGAGTTTATGCTCTTATCGGGAGAGACAGAACAATATTTGCCAGAGTGGATGCAGATTAAATTAACTGAATGTTCAATCCAGCACACACATATGCACAAGTAGTGAGAATCTCTATCAATCTTTGATGGCTGGAGATGGCACTTGGATGGGCATGACTCAGGATACTGGTACATGAGCCAGGAAAGACTTGGAGGAGATGAGAATTTAGGAGGGTTCTGAAGATGAAGAGGACTCATTTTTAAAAGATTCGAGACCACCATGATCATTCAAGAAATCTGAATATCAGGGTTTAAAATCTTACTCGCCTATCTTCTGTCTATTCCAGCACTCAACCCAGTATTCCGCATAAAGAAAGGCATTGATAAGTACCCTCGTTATTACTACTGGTTCTAGTCATTCCCCTATCCAATACATTCCTAGTTCTATTTTACAGCTAATGTGGGTGTGGCAGAGGGAGAGATGGGCCATTTTTCATGGGACTAATTTGTGCATTTTAACATGGGCATAAACGGAAGAATTGTCAAGAAATGAACAAAGACGTTGCAGCCTAGATTTCAAGGATTAGAAAATATCCAACCTGGAAGACCCAAGAACCAAGACTAGAGGAAGAGATGAGTAGAATCTACAAAATATAGAATGTAGGTATTTGTCGATTGTTTAGTACATTTATGCTAACTGTACTGACAAAGAGCCTATGATCATTTTGGTTCCCTTCCTAAGAATTAGAAGTGATAACTTAAAACTCAGTCCTTACATATCCTTTTATTAATGATGTCAAGTTTGAAGAAGTTAGATTTCAGCTCATCATGTGTACTGTAAGGTCACTTGGGCAGAAAACATATCTGCCAAATCTGTTGTATTGTGCTCTCTTAAGTGCTTAGTACAGTGCTCTGAACATAGTAAGTGCTCAATAAGTACCACTGAATATATTACTTTATAGAAAACAATTTGAAAGTTTAATTACAAATCCTTTCCCCAATCTCAATAAAGGGAAACTACTCAGCATTGGCTTTGCAAAGGAGTAAGAAACATTCTTTCGCACCCCATACCAACATTAATTTTTTCTCCAGGAGCAAAAAAAAAAAAAGGATCAGCGATTTATAGAGTGGGAGCTTGAGGTGTATGATTACGTGCAGCATTTTCTGTGGAAACTGGAAAGAGATTTATGTTCCATAGTGAAGGAATGTGTGTAGTGTGAATGATAGTAGAAGGTAACAGAGAAGAGGCTGATGGGAGAGATAAGGGTGCAAGTGCTCAGAGGGGTCAGATGGGAGGTTGGGTGTGGAGGGTTGGTAAACACGGGAAGAATACTGAGAGGCTCTGGGGATTGGATTTCCCATCCTCGTCAGGGAAACCCAGTGCCCTCCTCCTTTCATCACACCCCACATTCCTGCTCCTCCTAAAATTGAAATTGAAGCCAGACTTCATTTCACTGCATGTGTTTGACGTGGAAGCCGTGGTATTTCACTACGGTCGAATTTGATGGTTTAAAGGAAACCCGCAGTGTGGCCTGCGGGAAGGAATGTGGGACTGGAAGTCGGGAGACTTGGGTACGAGTCCCAGCCCCACCGCCAGTCTACTGGGTGACCTCGGGCAGGGCATGTAACCAGTCTGGTCCTCAGTTTCCTCCTTAGTAAAATTGGGGTAATAATAATGATAATGGTTCTTGTTAAGCATGTACTATGTGCCAAGCACCATCCTAGATACAAGCTAATCAGGTTGAACACAGTCCCTGTCCCACACGAGGCTCACGCTCTTAATCCCCCTTTTCCAAATGAGATAACTGAGGCCCAGAGAAGTGAAGCGACTTGCCCAAGGTCACAGAGCAGAGGTGTGGCGGAGCCAGGATTAGAATCCATGACCTTCCAACTCCCATGCCCATCCTCTATCCACCATGCCATGTTGCTTCTCTGCAAAGTAAGCTGCAAAGCGAATCCTCTGTGGGATGGGGGAAGTATCTGATAACCTTTCATCTATCTCTGTGCTTAGCACACAGTAGGTGCTCGATATATGCCATAATGATAACAACCACCATAATAATAATAATAATAATAACAATAACAACTTCACAATGGTACCCCCTGCTTGATGTGGGACACATGGCCACCTCCTCTCTAGGAAGCTCTGCTAGCATCCTGTGCAACACTTTGGAGTAAAATCAAGAGTTGGTGAAGACTTCTCTACGCGGAGAGTTGCGAGGGGGCAGCCCAGCACCGTAAAGGCATTTTCCAGTTCTCTCCAGCCGTCATTTCCCCTCCCTACTCAATCACTCACTTTTTAAAATCTCTAATAACTCTCTCATCAATCTGGCCTCGGATGATTTTACTGGAGATATCTTCTCGGTATCTAATTAACGGTGCGATTTTGTTCCACATATGTTGTGCCAAAGCGGATTCTGTTCCATCCTCACAAAACATATTAAGCTTAATAAATATATTTATGAGAATTACTTTGTATAGTCCTTATGCAATCAGCCATGCTGGGTATGATAGCCCAAGACGATGAAAACCCATTGACTTTTTGTAGCAAATTAGTCTACCACCTAATCGGTGAACCCTGCTAAGCTTTTGAATTATGACGAGAACCAGCAGCTCAGTTAGAACACTCAAATGAATTATATCAATTCATAAACTTGTTCATGTCCAGATTTCATTAGCCACACATTAACAGCATTTTATGTTTATTACTGCTCTGACATAATCTATAAATAACTGAAATGCTAATCATAGTGTTCTGCCGGGCATCATCATTTAATCATAAAGAGATACATTATTATAAACTATAATAGATAATAACAACTCTGGGTCAATGGCCGCATATTAAAAGATCACAATTATATCCTATAAGGGTATGTACCTCGCACATTTGGTGACATCGAGGTCCCTATCTAATCACTTGCAAATGCCTCCCCTCTGACATACTTAGAGTACAAGGTGACACAATTAAGAAAATATGCTTGTAAAACAGGGCCATCCTAGAGCATCAAAGTAAACAGAGAACAATTAATGGTGGGGAGGAAGCATTATATCGCCAATGGCAATTCAATTAACTCTTTATTGTTGGTTTGTTTTTCAGCACTAGAGGAATTCATTTGCCGATATCTGGGGCGGGGGGAGGAGGAGGAAGGGGGCATTTGGCCAGCGTGTCTAAAAACGGAACTAGAGCCGCTATTACAGGGAAGCGAAATTCAGTTACAACGGAGTTAAAATTGTAACGCAAGGCTAAAGCACTCGTTAGATCGCTCCAAGGCCTATTAGTGGCCTTTTGCCTTTTTGTAGAACACCCAACTCCTCTTATATTAGCGAGCCATTCCAGGCCAGCCGATCCGCACTCATTTTTAGAGACACGACGCTTTGGTGATCGAAGCGGCTGGTCGACAAGTCGTGGGGTTCAGAGGCCTGGTTTCCCCAACATCCGGCTCCCCTGATGATGCCGTGTTCGGGATGGGCGCGTGCGAGAGAGCTGATCAAATTTAGCTCTCTGGCTCGACGACGGCGATCGTCGTCGGGTTCGATTCCCGCGTCTTTACATCCAGACAATTATGCCGATACCACACGAGCTCCTTCACGAGGTTTATTCGAAAACAGATTATCGGCCAGAATCATTTTAAATGTGACACGCCCCTGACCCCGGGACTAAAAAAGTCACCACGAATTATTAGAATAAAGAATTTTACACGGAGAATCGGCCACCAAGTTAAAACCTTAGTTGAACGGGAAGCCGAGATGTAGTTTGTCACTGCAAGCACTTGTACCTCATAGCTCAGGGTGAATCGAGGGAGATAAAGAAAGGAATGTAAAACACTATGGAAACCAACCTCTGGAGACTTAATATTCTGATCAGCTCACCTCCGAACATCTGGCTCTTAAATGTTCAAGCACAAAAACAAGAGAGCTAATGAAAGCAGTACATATTATCTCTCCCATCAATGTACCTCACAAACACCTGCTAAAATTAAAACAAATTGAATCTTGATTGCTGATTAAGTACCCCTTCTTTAGCTAGATATTCTGTCATTATTTGCCCTGGTGTACAATGCATAAACTGATGAAAAGCTAGCAGTGGGCTACAGCAGCAAAGGTTGAGAAAAGGCAACAAAGTAGATGAATATAAATTGCGGCACATTAACTTTGTGTACTCTAACCCTGCAAAAAAGTTTGCTTCCACCTCCCTCCTCCCTTCAAGAATTAAAGTGGTAAAAAAGCCATATTAAAAGTGGAGAGGTGAGTCAGAACACGACTGAGGTTTATTTTGTTTGTTTTTTCCCCAATCATTTCCTTTCCATGCAAGAACTGATAGGCAGGGCTGGCTGCATTTTCATTTACTAACCACAGTTTGGCAAATGAGTTTAAGAAATACTTCTTAACTGTATAACTGACCATTTTATTCAGTCTCTAACCACTGTGAAATGTCATATTTGGGGTGCATGAGGGGAGGGTGGATAAGTTCACTGTGGGCTGGGAATGTGCCTGTTGCTATACTGTACTCTCTCAAGCACTAAGCATGGTGCTCGGCACCCAGTAAGCGCTCAATAAAAGTGATCGAATGAATGAATGAATATTTCCAAGCACTTGCGGACATCTCACGGAGATGAGAGAACAGAACCAACTATGAGATTTTTGATTGGCACACATCTGAAATAAATGCTTAAATTACAGCAGGAGCAGTGTGGCCTAGAGAAAAAATGATAATAACGACAATGTTGGTATTTGTTAAGCGTTTACTATGTGCCAAGCACTGTCCTAAGTGCTGGGGTAGATACAAGGTAATCAGGTTGTCCCCCGTAGGGCTCACAATTTTCATCCCCACTTTACAGATGAGGTAAGTGAGGCCCAGAGAAGTGAAGTGACTTGCCCAAGGTCACACAGCTGACTAGTGGTGGAGCCGGGATTAGAACCCATGACTTCTGACTCCCAAGCCCTGGCTCTTTCCACGATCTGGGGGTCGGAAGATCCAGGTTCTAGCCCCAGCTCTGCCGTTGGCTTGCTGGGTGACCTAGGGCCCGTCTGAGTGCTTAATACAGTGTCCCGCACACAGTAAGCGCTCAAAAAATACGATTGAACGAATGAATGAATTTAACCTCACGGACCCTCAGTTCCCTCATCTGTAAAATGGGGATAAAAGAGCTTAACCCCTCTCCCTCTTAGATTTTGGGCACCATGAGATACAGGGGTTCTGTCCAATCTGACCATCCTGTATCCACTCCAGCACTTAGCGTATAGTAATTTTTAAATAAATACTATTATTATTAAAAAGGTTGAACAATGAAAGGCCAATAAGGTCAAGCACCACTGGACCGGTGCACTTGAGTAAGAGCAAAAACTCCCATTAGAGTTTTCATCTCCCACGTATAAATACCTGTCCACGTGAACATCGATGACAGATGTGTGCTTAATGTACCATGTTAACTTCATTTGAGAAGTTGTGGTTTGGTTCAAACTTTATTAGCTAAACTTGAATTGATCCTGATAAGTTTTAACTCAATACTTTACCCAGTTCAAGTACATTTCCAGAACCCATGAAACTTAAGGTTTCACTGTATTTGCAACATTTCTCATATAAAGTTCCTGTTAAAATACTCAACTTTTCTCCTCAGTCTTTCGATTGGAAAAAAAAAAAGGAAAATGACAGTGTGTAAATCCTTCTTAACACTACCACCTACCACCTACTGAACCTGCTTTTTTTGTTGTTTTTTTGTTTCTTGACTGACACGGTAAGGTCATAACTGCACAGATGTTTGGCATATGAATTGCAACAAGGGCAATTAGATGCCGAACTAAAAATTAGTTTCAAGACGATGGGTTACCCAAAGAGCTGGCACAGGGGCATTTAAACAAAAGGAAGAAATGTCCATGAATCACTTATTCTTTCTCGACTTTTTTTCTTACGGCATTCTAAATTATTTAAATATACTATTAGACATCATATTGGAAAAAAAAACAGATGTTTTCTAATTATGAACTGATTTTACAGTGTGATGGTGTCACATATTTAAATTACAAATCCACATTTTTAGCATTCCAGCTGTGCCTTACAAGAGTTTAATTTGCTTCTTCTGCTGTCACATGGCACCTGCCTTTTCAAAACTCCTATAAATGTAAAACATTCCTCAGACACAATTATTAAGGCACGTTGAAGAATTCTAAAGATTCAGAACAGCTTATAGAAGATGGAATTTATATAAAGCTTCAATAATGAATCTACCAAATGTGTATTTGGAATAACATTGACAAATATTTTTGGAGTATAAAATTAAATGGATGATTTGTGTACGGAGAAGAAGAGACTATTGAACCCAACGTAGTTTCCTGTAGAACCCTTCAAACTCGAGGTGTCTCCGGGTGTGTGGATACCAAAAAAATTAGAGAGAGTTTAACACGGCTCACTGTGGTATCCATCATGTGCTCAGCAACGGTTCCCCTCCAAATGGGCACGGGAAAATACTTTCCTCGGAGACTGAATATTGGCTTGTGGGCTCGGTCTGCTCATTTTGGTCTACCCCATGTAATCAGTGACAGGCAGCCTGTCCCAGCAACTGAAATTAGATTGTCATCACCGCGGTATCAAGTTAGCAATGCTCTGACCCAAGACCATGATGTCCCAAGTCTTGGGGTCAGTGTGGAACTCACTTGGGCCTTGACGAAAGCACAGAGATGCTCATTTGAATCCTCGCAGGGAGAGGGTGAGGATTTGCGTCTGTGTATTAAAATGCCATATTTCTGGGTTTTCACGCGTATGAGGGAAAATGAGGAAGCATACACAGATATAATGGGGACAAAGAAAAGTCCCTTAATATGCGACACTATTAAAAAAAGTGTCAGAGCCCCATAAATTTGTTACTTAAAATTCTGGATGGAACAAAGGAATCTTTTCAAGTTGGATGAATTTTAAACTTCAAAATAAATAGCCTACGACGGCCAGAAGCACGTGACCCAGTAGAGTGGGACTGGATGAGACCTTTTATTGCCATGTATACTTCCACAAATTACAATTATTGTTTTTGGTTTAATATGCACAGAGACACAGAGAGAATAACTCAGAAAAGATGAAATAAGATTTTTTTTCCTCCGCATATAGGGAAAAGAGCCCGCTTTCTCATAACACACTTCTGAAAATCCAGAGGCTTTTTTTTTCCTACTTCTAACCTCCCCAGAGAGTTTGAAAATAAAATCTTTATGTCCATTCAAATCATCACAGGTAAGTAATATTCTTAAGATTGGACTCATAACCAACCATCCTCAGAATTAACCATTCAAGACAAAGCACATAAAATATTTTCATTGTCCGAACTGGATCCCTCTTTGTGAGCGCACGGCTCTGCCAAACTGATGCCTAAGTGATTTTTTTTCTACAGCGAATTCTAAAGATTCAGTGGGGATGGTAAAAGTATTATGGTGATAAATTTTACTAGCAAACAAAATCGTGTTATAAAATCTTTCCTGAAAAAACCAGCAGTAACTGCGCTGCATAATCATATATAAAAACCTAAAATGGAGATTTTGATTCATTAAATTGGGAGCTTGCTAATTTGGAATAGAAGTAGGGACATTTTGGACTATAAAGTCTTCAACTAGCTCTTTGGCTGTGGGTATTCTCTTTTAATCAGAGGGTTATGGACTACAAAAGCAGAAACACTCCAAAATAAGAAGCACATGCCATCCATCTTGCCTTTTCCCTTTGCTTCCACGGAGTCAATCGCAAATATTGAGAGCTTACTGTGCATTAAGCTTGGTAGAGTACAGTACAACAGAGTTGGTAGACACAATCCCTGCCCAAATGGTGCTTACAACCTAGAGGGGATACCTCTAGACTGGAGTCCAACCCAGTTTAGAGTCCATCATTCATTCATTCAATCGTGTTTACTGAGCACTTACTGTGTGCAAAATCCCTCCCAAACTGTAGCTAGAGATCAATAGAAAAAGGAACCTAGACCTTAAGTGGTACTTTAAAATCTGATAATAAAACAAACCCATCTTTCTCACCTGCTTATTTTCCTCATGCCCTCTAGAACACACACACACAGACACACATTCTCTCACTCTCTCTCTCTCTCTATTTCTCTCTCTCCCTCTCAGGCCTGCCCCCACCCAAAGGGCTGATAACCACATGGGTTTCCCATTCTGGAGAAGAGTTCATCCCTCCAGCTTCTCCAACCTTCGATCTCTAGAAAAACCTGGGATCTTTTAATGAATGGTTTGAAAAGACTCCAAGGAAGGCTTTGAATTGCTATTGAGCCAGAAGGATCTTTTTGCCACTCCCAAACCCTACCCCTTTTTGCCTCTGGATTCAGAGAAGAGATAGCTCCTCTGCCTGATCATTCTCTCTTCCATCTTTCCCAGAAGTGTCTCAAGAGATCTCCCGCCTCCTCTCAAAATCTACCCCTTCCACCTGAGCCTCTGATCCTTCCCCATCACACTTTACCAACTCTCCTGCCCTCCTCCTTCTTACCTCCCTGTACTTATATCTTTAAATTATGCATTATAAATCATTTTATCTTAATACCGTTCTCCCCCGCTAGACTGTAAGCTCATTGTGCGTGGAGAAAGTGTCTGCTGACTCTGTTGTATCTTACACACCCAAGCGCTTAGTTCAGTGTTCTGCACATAGTGGAGTGCTCGATAAATACCACTGATTAACTGATTGACTGCGACTCTGATTGAGCTCCGGTCTGCAGCGACACTCCCCTGAAAACATGACGAAATTCACAAAGCCTGAAAAAAGGCTCACTCCTTTCTACTCATTTGTGGTGACTGCTTTGTGCTTACGGGACGTCTCCGCTCTCAACTCCACCCTCTCTACTCATCTCGACTCTCTCGCCCCCCTTTCCCTCCGCCGCTCTCGCTCCACTAACCCACAGCCCTGGATCACCTCCTCCGTCCGCCTCCTACGCTCCTATGCTCGAGCTGCTGAGCGCTGCTGGCGAAAGTCCAAGCACCAAGCCGACCTCACACACTTCAAATTTATCCTTTCCTGCCTTAACTCTGCCCTCTCCTCCGCCAGGCAAAGCTTCTTCTCCTCCCTCATCGACACCCATGCCCGTCACCCCCGCCGATTGTTCCGGACCTTTAACTCTCTCCTTAGGCCCCCTGTTCCTCCCCCTCCCCCATCTCTCACCCCTAATCATCTGGCCACCTATTTCCTCACGAAAATCAACACGATCAGGTCTGAGCTCCCCAAAGTCACCCCTCCGCCTCTCCCCTCCCCCCCAACAACCCCCTCCCCTACTTTCCCATCCTTCCCTGCAGTATCCTCAGAGGAGATCTCCTCCCTCCTCGCAAGTGCCACCCCCTCCACCTGCGCCTCGGACCCCATTCCCTCTCACCTTCTTAAAACCATCGCCCCTGCCCTCCTCCCTTCCTTAACTTCTATTTTTAACCACTCAATCTCCAAGGGCTCCTTCCCCTCTGCCTTCAAACACGCCCACGTCTCCCCCATCCTAAAAAAACCCGCTCTTGACCCCACTTCCCCCTCCAGTTATCATCCTATCTCCCTACTACCCTTCCTTTCCAAAATCTTAGAACGAGTCGTCTACAATCGATGCCTAGAATTCCTTAACTCCCATTCTCTCCTAGACCCCCTCCAATCTGGCTTCCGTCCCCTCCACTCTACCGAGACTGCTCTCTCTAAGGTCACCCGTGACCTCTTTCTTGCCAAATCCAATGGCTCCTACTCCATTCTGATCCTCCTTGACCTCTCTGCTGCCTTTGACACTGTCGACCATCCCCTCCTCCTCCATACCTTATCTCACCTTGGCTTCACGGACTCTGTCCTCTCCCGGTTCTCCTCTTACCTCTCTGGCCGATCATTCTTGGTCTCCTACGCTGGAGCCTCCTCCCCCTCCCATCCTTTAACTGTTGGAGTTCCTCAAGGGTCAGTTCTTGGCCCTCTTCTGTTCTCCATTTACACTCACTCCCTCGGTGAACTCATCCGCTCTCACGGCTTTGACTACCATCTCTACGCAGATGACACGCAGATCTACATCTCCGCCCCTGTCCTCTCCCCCTCCCTTCAGGCTCGCATCTCCTCCTGCCTCCGGGACGTCTCCACCTGGATGTCGGCCCGCCACCTAAAACTCAACATGAGCAAGACTGAGCTCCTCATCTTCCCTCCCAAGCCCGGTCTGCTCCCAGACTTCTCCATCACCGTGGATGGCACGACCATCCTTCCCGTCCCGCAGGCCCGCAATCTCGGTGTCATCCTTGACTCGTCCCTCTCGTTCACCCCACACATCCTATCCGTTACCAAGACCTGCCGGTTTCACCTCTACAATATCGCCAAGATCCGCCCTTTCCTCTCCACCCAAACGGCTACCTTACTATTACGGGCTCTCGTTATATCCCGGCTAGACTACTGTGTCAGCCTTCTCTCTGACCTCCCTTCCTCCTCTCTCGCCCCGCTCCGGTCTATTCTTCACTCCGCTGCCCAGCTCATCTTCCTGCAGAAACGATCTGGGCATGTCACTCCCCTTCTTAAACAACTCCAGTGGTTGCCTATCGACCTCCGCTCCAAACAAAAACTCCTCACTCTAGGCTTCAAGGCTCTCCATCACCTTGCCCCTTCCTACCTCTCCTCCCTTCTCTCTTTCTACCGCCCACCCCGCATGCTCCGCTCCTCTGCCGCCCACCTCCTCGCCGTCCCTCGGTCTCGCCTATCCCGCCGTCGACCCCTGGGTCACGTCCTCCCGCGGTCCTGGAACGCCCTCCCTCCTCACCTCCGCCAAACTGATTCTCTTTCCCTCTTCAAAACCTTACTTAAAAATCACCTCCTCCAAGAGGCCTTCCCAGACTGAGCTCCTCTTCCCCCTCTACTCCCTCTGCCATCCCCCCTTTACCTCTCCGCAGCTAAAGCCTCATTTTCCCCTTTTCCCTCTGCTCCTCCACCTCTCCCTTCCCATCCCCACAGCACTGTACTCGTCCGCTCAACTGTATATATTTTCGTTACCCTATTTATTTTGTTAATGAATTGTACATCACCTTGATTCTATTTAGTTGCCATTGTTTTTACGAGATGTTCTTCCCCTTGACGCTGGTTAGTGCCATTGTTCTTGTCTGTCCGTCTCCCCCGATTAGACTGTAAGCCCGTCAAACGGCAGGGACTGTCTCTATCTGTTGCCGACTTGTTCATCCCAAGTGCTTAGTACAGTGCTCTGCACATAGTAAGCGCTCAATAAATACTATTGAATGAATGAATTTCCTGTCCTTCCTGAAGACTTCGAATTTATACTTATTACCACAGGGAGATGGAGGACGCAATTCCTCAGTGGTAACGCCAGCTGCCCCAAGGAGCACAGATTATTTCAGAGGAGAAAGAGTGGTCCTCTCCTCCTCTGTGGAGAAAGCCAACACTTCAATAACTTCTTTCCCTATGTAGTCAATGAGAAGGTAAGGATGATCCTTGAGAACATCTCTCTGTCTTATTTTCTACATTTCCATCAGCAAGACATCAGAAACAGAGTTCATATTAATATTCTGAAGAGGAATTTTCACTTCTCCTTCAACTAGGAAGAGGATGGATCCATGCACACTCAAGTTAAGGACATCTTAGGTTATATCTGAAAAGAGATTTTCCAGGATCTGCTCTATTTTGCCTCCCTGAAGATCCATCTTTCATGAAAACAGGTCCTGCTGGACTGGCTCCAGGTCCACTGCCAACCAGTGTTAATAATAATAGTAATAATAATGTTAACTGTGGTATTTGTTAAACCCTTACTGCATGCCAGATACTGTACTACGCACTGGGGTAGATACAAGGTGAGTGGGTTGGACACATTTCTATCCCACATGGTGCTCACAGTCTTCTTCCCCATTTTACAGATGAGGTAACCGAGGCAGAGAAATGAAGTGACTTGCCCAAGGTCACACAGCAGATAAGTGCTAGAGCTGGGATTAGAACCCAGGCCCTTCTGACTCCCAGGCCCCTGCTCTAGCTGAATAGCAAATTAAAGCTGGCTCAACACTGCTCAGGAAATGACCGAATCAGAAGGTTAAATGGGGCCTTAAGGGTATTTACTGCATTCCTCTGTCGTCGTCTCGGTTAGAGTGAGGCTCCCTCCTGTCTTTTGAGATTGCGGGAAGTCATTTCAGCATGTAAGTTCCTCCACTAGATTGTAAGCATTCTGAGAACAGGATTTGTACTTGGGAAATCTACTGTGCTCTGCCAAGCACTTAGTAATGTGCTCTGCATAAAGTACTCCATAATAGATTGAATGACCCTCCCCAAATTCCTAGATGATTGTAAGGAAAATGCCAAATTGTAGTAATAATAATTATGGTATTTGTTAAGCACTTACTATGTGCCAAGCCCTGTACTGGGCTCTGGGGTGGAGACGAGCAAATCAGGTTGGACACAGTCCCTGTCCTACATGGGGTTCACAGTCTCAATCCATATTATACAGATGAGGGAACTGAGGCACAGAGAAGTAAAGTGATTTGCCCAAGGTCACACAGCAGACAAGTGGCAGAGTCAGAATTAGAACCCAGGATCTTCTGACTCCCAGGCCCAGGCTCTAGCCACTATGCCACACTCTTTTCCCTACTGCTTGGTCTTACTCCTCCAACTGGCGCTAAAGTCCTGTGAGTGGCAGTTGACTTAGGTACACCTGGCCCCTTGGCATAGTGGATAGAGCCCGGGCCTGGGAGTCAGAAGGTCATAGGTTCTAATGCCACATGTCTGCTGTGTGACCCTGGGCAAGTCATTTCACTTCTCTGGGTCTCAGTTCCCTCGTGTGGAAAATGGGGATGAAGACTGTGAGCCCCACGAGGGACAACCTGGCTACCTCATATCTACCCCAGTGCTTAGAACAGTACTTGACACATAGTATGCGCTTAACAAATACCATAATCATTACTATTATTATCATTATTTCTCCCTTTGATTATTCTGTGTGCATGAGCACGGAAACAGGCACTCACCTCGCTTTCTTCCAACCCAGACAAGAACTGCACCCAGATGGCTCTTTCTAGAAAGGAGAACTAATTAAAAATGAAATGTCCCATATCTTATATTCGTTCAATAGTATTCTTTGAGCGTTTACTACGTGCAGAGCACTGTACTATCCTTTCAACATATCAAAAGCTCCTCACGGGGTATAGTAGCAGTGATGATAGCTATTCAGAGATTACTTTGTGTAAAGCACTGCTTTAAAGTCGAGGGATAAAAGCATGCAGGTGAGAATTAGACTCAAGACTGTGTGCTCCTTGGGGGAAGAAAACATGTCTACCAACTCTTTTGTACTCTCCCAAGGGCTCAGTACAGTGCTCTGCACACAGTAAGTGCTCAACAAATACAATTGATTGATTGAATGGTCCCCGGAATCAATTTTCCATTTCTCCAGTATCAGTGGACAGATCTGAATTTTAGTTCATGGGACAGGAAGGGAGGATGGACATTCTCTTTGATTTTTATGCTATCTCCCTATTGCAAAGGTCAGACATACACCATATCCAACCGAAGGTATTTGTGTTGAGAGAAAGAACAACTACGGCAACTTTAAATTAATAACCCTGTGGTTTATTGTCTCAGTGCTTGAGTAGTCTAAGGATGGGTAAGCAGGCAAGATTTCATTTAGATGAAAGGAGCTGAAACGTCCATGGAGCAAACAAAGACACGAAAGAGATTAGGCCAGAGCAAACTATATTTGAGCAGAAGGAATATCCAAAATAATAAATACCACTAATTAAGAATATTGTTTGGAATCCCCAGAATGTAAATATAAATGGAATATATAGATATTGCACAAACCAAATGAACAGCCTTTTACACTGCTTTGTGACAAATTAAACTCTTCATCCTGTCACTCGGAGGGAATTAAAATACCTTTCTGTAAGGTTACGCGAAATCACGTCGAAAAATAAAATTGCATACATGGTGCCTGATAAAGGGAATGGACAGAAAGGTAGAAAAAAATTAAGGGCATTTCGTGGAACATCTGTATTCGAAGAAATCTTTATGATTCCGTTTATGAATTATAATAATAATAATAATGTTGGTATTTGTTAAGCGCTTACTATGTGCCGAGCACTGTTCTAAGCGCTGGGGTAGACACAGGGGAATCAGGTTGTCCCACTTGGGGCTCACAGTCTTAATCCCCATTTTACAGATGAGGTCACTGAGGCACCGAGAAGTTAAGTGACTTGCCCAAAGTCACACAGCTGACAAGTGGCTGAGCCGGGATTCGAACCCATGAACTCTGACTCCAAAGCCCAGGCTCTTTCCACTGAGCCACGCTGCTTCTAGCCACGCTGCTTCTGATCATTATTTCTGATCATTAATTCTGATCAGAATTATCTGATCATAGGAGAAACAAGTAAACAATTTGGCTTGGCTCTCCCACCACTGGGTGAACCACACAATTCCAGTAGCCTTTCAGATCAATCAAAGGTACTTACCGGGTCTGGGGTACTATATTAAGTGTTTGCGAGAGAGATTAAAATGCAGCAGAGTTGGTAGATACGTTCCCTGCCTACAGCATCCTGACGGTTTAGATGACACTTCCGAATCAGTTGCCATTTTCCTGGTTGACACACGTTGAGTCCAAACAAGTGGACTAAATTTCAGAGACGAGACGTAAGAGAGTAAGCACTAGTACAGTGCTCTGCACATAGTAAGCGCTCACTAAATACGATTGAATGAATGAATAGTAAGTGCTTAGCAAATAGCATCATTATTATTACTTGGAATTTCTCACCTTTTCGGGATGCAGATTAGGTGTCTAGATGAGTTTCAGTACAAGTCAAAGTCAGTCTAGCCCATGCTACCCAGACACCAGAGATTAACGACCACATGAGAGCATTCGGATTAAAATCATCTCAAAATAACATCTGCATTGCGGTATGATGCTGTAAGCCCCAAATTCAGGGGCCTCAGAATGATCTAAACCCCAAAGAAACAACTCCCCACTCTCCCAGGAGTAACCTTAATAAACTTGCTGTGAAGCAAACAACAAATTGGCTTTTCCCAGACAGATGGTGCCTTTCAGCTGCCACATAGCTATGAGACCTCCAACCATCCAAACTTTAGAAACATGTATTTAACTTAGGATTTAGTAATGCAGGTGGACCAGAATAACCCATTTCCACCCCTACTTTATTATTCAAATCACAAACCCGACCCAGAAGTGCAGCAGGATAAGAGGGGCCTTCCATTTGCAAACTGGGGAGCCCTGATAAAGGATTTCAGGAACGTACAACAGACCATCATCTGAACTCCGGGCTTTAGGATTCAGTGAATGCAGCAAGAGGGAAGGAAAGAGCTTGCATGAGCCCTTGTGAATGTCTCCCAAATTTTTCCCTTCCTCGACCAGTGCTTAAATTCCTAATCGACCTGGGCAACTTTGAATCTTGACAGAATCCTGATCTTAGCATTCATTTCTAAGTTTCTCTTGCTCTTTATTAGCATCCTAATTACCAGGGTATTTGTTAAGCCCTTACTACGTGTCAAGTAAGCACTGTTCTAAGCTTTGGGGTAGATACAAGTCAGATTAATCAGACCGGAAACCTTCCCTGTCCCACATGGGGCTTCACAGTCTAACTAAGAGGGAGAATGAGTTTTAATTTCCTTCAATCCCTCTTATCACCCATGAATTCTCTTTACTATAGAGTTCCCTAATATTCATTGTGGAAGCCAGTGTTAATCTTCTGAGAGGCAGCTTGGCTCAGTAGAAAGTGCCCGGGCTTGGGTGTCAGAGGTCATGGGTTTGAATCCCTACTCTGCCACTTAGCAGCTGTGTGATTGTGGGCAAGTCACTTAAGTTCTCTGTGCCTCAGTTATCTCATCTGGAAAATGAGGATTAACTGTAAGCCCCACGTGGGACAACCTGATTACCCCGTATTGATCCCAGTGCTTAGAACAGTGCTCTGCACATAGTAAGCACTTAACAAATACCAACATTATTATTATTATTCTGGATTCAAGGTGGGAACTCATTGCTGGAGCAAGGGTGTGCGACATGATTATTTTTTTCAAAGCAGCATGGCCTAGTGGAAAGAGCATGGGCCTGGAAGTCAGAGGACCTGGGTTCTAATCCTAGTCCACTGCTTCCATGCTGGGTGACCATGGGCAAATCGCTTAACTTCTCTGTGCCTCAGTTCCCTCAACAGCAAAATGGGGATTCATTATCTCTTCTCCTTCCTACTTAGGCTGTGAGCCTCTTTGGGGACTGGAACTGTGTCCCACTTGATTATATTATACCTACCACAGTGGTTAGTACAGTATTTGACACACAGGAAGTGCTTAAACATCTCTTTTCTTGTCACTGGCTCTGTTTTTGATCATGCATATAAGTACACAAAAAATCTAGCCTGTGGAATGCAGAGATCCTTACAAGTCTCAAAGAGGTAGCAAGCCTAAACACATATGCAAGTGACTATAAGGAACATCTATGTTGCAATAATAATAATAATAATGTTGGCATTTGTTAAGCGCTTACTATGTGCCAAGCACTGTTCTAAGCGCTGGGGTAGACACAAGGGAATCAGGTTGTCCCACGTGGGGCTCACAGTCTTAATCCCCATTTTACAGATGAGGTATTCTTATTCAATAAGAATATCAGTTAAGCACAAACTCTGGAAATGTGTTACTGAGGGAAAAGAAGAATTCTAATCTGAAGTTGAACAGTTGACAAGACAGGAAATGGGATGTTACAACTACCTTGAAATAAAAGCCTTTTTGGAGAAAAATAATAATAATCCTGGTATTTGTTAAGCGCTTACTGTTTGTCAGGCACTGTACTAAGCGCAGGTGTAGATACAATGAAATCAGGTTGTACACAGTCCCTGCCCCTTGTGGGGCTCACAGTCTCAATCCCCATTTTACAGATGAGATAACTGAGGCACAGAGACATAAAATGACGCCCAAAGTCACACAGCATATACGGTTAAACAATCAATCAGGGGTATTTATTGCGCGCTGTGTGCAGACAACTGTACTGAGCACTTGGGAGAGCAATAGATTTCTAGAGGAGCAGTATGGCCTATTGAATAGAGCACGGGCCTGAGAGTCAGAAAGACCTGCATTCTAATCCTGACTCGCCACAAGTCGGCTGTGTGACCTTGGGCAAATCAAAACTTCCCTGTGTCTCAGGTACTTCACCCGTAAAATGGGGATTAAGACTGTGAGCCCCACAGGGGACAGCAACTGTATCCAACTCGCTTAGCTTGTATCTACCCCAGGGTTTACTACCTGGCAGGTAGTAAGTGCTTAACAAATACCGGGAGAAAAAAATAGATTGTGAACTCCTTCTTGGCATTAAAGTATTATACAATCCCCAATGCTTAGTACAGTGCTCTGCTCAGAGTAAGCACTCAATAAATACCCTCATTGATTAACAGATCTTTGAACTCCTAGCACTTGCTTTTCTCCAATAAGGTTTTTATTTCAAGCTAGTTGTAACATTCCCTTTCCTCTCCCCTCTCTTAAATACTAAATACTACTTATTGAATACTACCTCTCCCTACTGAGAGCTCACCTCCTCCAAGAGGCCTTCCCAGACTGAGCTTCCCCATTTCCCTCTGCCCTCTCTGCTCCCTCTCTGCCCCCCCTTCACCTCCCCTCAGCTAAGCCCCTTTTCCCCCTTTCCCTCTGCTCCTCCCCATCTCCCTTCCCCTCCCCTCAGCACTCTGCTCATTTGGATATATTTTTATTACCCTATTTATTTTGATAATGAGGTGTCCATCTCCTCCATTCTATTTATCGTGATTAAGTTGTCTTGTTTTTGTCCATCTCCCCTGATTAGACTGTAAGCCCATCAGTGGGCAGGGATGGTCTCTATCTGTTGCCGAATTGTCCATTCCAAGCACTTAGTACAGTGCTCTGCACATAGTAAGTGCCCAATAAATACTATTGAATGAATGAATGATTGACTGATATGATGCAGTACAGTTGGTTAGACATGATCTTTGACCACAAGGAGCTTAGCCCGCCACTATTTTGCAGCTGTTTCTACTCCAAAAGGCCATTGGAAATCCCCAGAGGTCACCCATCCGGTCTTGTTAACTACAGGGAGGACCCACCCAAAGCCAACTACAGGGGGAAAACCCACCCATTAGGATCAAGAAGAATCGCTAAAGTTTGTAACAATTGGTTCAGTTTGATAAAGAGAGTAATTGATACCTAACTTGGGAATAAGGATGGAATTGCAATAAAGGTAACTGGAAAAAAATCTAATAATTTGTAAGGTTGATGTAAATATAAATATAAATCAATTTCTGACTTATTATTTCATTAAATGAAAAGACGGAAAGAACCAGTTCTTGAGTCTCTGTGTTTGCCTCCTGGGGTCCTAGATAGCTTTTTCTGTCAAATTAAAATAAGAGAGATAAATAAACATGAGAAATTAAGACCGTCAAGGTATTTGAAGGAAGAAGGGAAAAGGAAAGCAGGGAAAAGAAGGGTCTCACAATTATAACCAGAGCTAGGAGAAACAAAATTACTTGATCATAAATTCAAGATAATCTGGTTTTCTTTATGAGTTCCCATTTTATTAATGAAAGGAAGGTAACACCTTATTGGACTCAGGTGAATTAAAATGCCTATTTGAAGAAGCAATCCTCTATAGGGGTCTTTAATAGAATTTGTGAATGGTTCTAGAGTAAGATAATTTAGCCGTAAAAAGGTAATATTAATATTAACCTCTCTAGGTGCACAGACCTCAGTAATGGGACATTGAGACAAGGAAATGTTAGCAGAACAAATTCAGACTTCATTTCTTCTGGAAAAGATGAACTGTTTGAAGCAAAGGATTGGGTAAACCCATTCTTTGAACTGCTTATTCCTTACACACTTCTGCCTTTAGGATATCTTTCAAAGGACAAAACGGATGGACAACCCTTATACTGCATCCTGAAAATTAAACCCGATTTTTCTCCATGCTCAGTTACGCCCCGGTACAAAGGTTAAGCACTTTGGGAACTCTTTTAAACCATCAGGGCATTATTTAGCAAGTTGCCTCAGAATTAAACACGATATATGGAACAATTTAAATCATTTTTTAGTGATTTAGAAGGGCCCAGTTTCCTGTCCCTTGTGGTCGGTTTACTAACAAGGAGCAACATTAGGGGGCTGGGAGAAAGAGGCTCGGTATTCTCTGATGATCTTCATGGATATGGGAAGGCAATGAGATATATTGAAAGGTACGTACTTGGAAACTATTTTTCAAATTTTGTAGAGCTGTGCATCACTCCATTCATTCAGTCATTCATCCAATCGTATTTACTGAGCACTGACTGTGTGCAGAACACTGTACTATGCGCTTGGAAAGTACAATTCAGCAACGATATTGACTGAGTACCTATTACCTGCAGAGCTCTACACTGTGCATTTGGGAGAGAACAACAGATGCGAGACCCCTTTCACTTGCCCCCAGAGAGCTTGCAATCTACTGAAATTCCAAACTGTCATTCTCATCATCCAACCTAAATCTCCCATTTTGTCATAGCCCTTCCTTCAATTTTTTTCTGGCTTTGACACAATACATAGATAAGTTCAGGTGCCACTTTGTTCTACGTTTAATGAAGGCCCAGGGGTGATTCACCTTTACCATTTGTTGAGGTCTAATGTATACAGAGAAGTAAACTAATCACTTGGAAGAATTTCTCCGGTCTTAGGCTGTCAAGTCATTTCCTACCCATAGTGACGCCACAGACACATCTCTCCCAGAACACCCCACTGTCCATCTGCAATCGTTCTGGTAGTGCATCCATAGAGTTTTCTTGGTAAAAGTGGTTTACCATTGCCTCCTTCCGAGCAGTAAACTCCAGTCTCCACCCTCCACTCTCTCCCTTGCCGCTGCTGCCCAGCGTGGGTGGGTTTTGACTTGTAGCAGATGGCCTTCCACTCGCTAGCCACTGTCCAAGGTAGAAATGGAATGATTAGGGTTCTGCCTGACTCTCCCTCCCGCAGCCGAGACTGGTAGAGGACTGGAAACTCTCCAGTACTTGGAAGGATACAATAGAGCAAATAGACTGGATCCCAACCCCAAGAGGTTTACAATTTAGCAGTTGGGATATACCTGGCTCTGCGACTTGTCAGCTGTGTGACTGTAGGCAAGTCACTTAAGTTCTCTGTGCCTCAGTTCCCTCATCTGTAAAATGGGGATTAAGACTGTGAGCCTCACGTGGGACCGCCTGATTACCCTGTATTTACCCCAGCGCTTAGAACAGTGCTCTGCACATAGTAAGCTCTTAACAAATACCAACATTATTATTATTATGTACCTTTAAATAGCTTCCAGACCGGAGGAAGAGGCAAAGGAGCCAACTGGTGAATGCTTAAGTAGTAGGGCATCTAAGTTGCTAAGTATAAGAGAGTCACAGGTGGCAAATCGCATGCATGACATTCTGTCCTTGAAATCCAAGATGAACGGGTTGATCAATAACAATGGATTTATTCAGTCAGCAAGGAATAAACAAGGTGATATTACCCCAAGACACAGTTCGAGTAGAATGAAGCAATTTATACCTAACTCCTTTACCCTACAAAAGTCTGTCTTCCTGGCAGCCGGGGATAAATGGCACGATGGGCCAACTTTCAATGGCTTGACTCACTGTGGTTCAAGAATGGATAACGAAATGAACTCGTCTCAAATTTTCTTGCTTCTAGAGCCTGTCAGTGTGATTATTTTAAGTCATGTCAACGATACAAGTCTGAACTTGGCCCTCATATTTACAGTGACGACTTGGAGTTTTCTAAATATACCACAGGTCTGCATCTTCACAGAAAAGTGAAGGTGCTGAAGCATAACAAATGGCGGGGGGGCAGTGCTTGTTTGTTAACCATCGCAAAGTTCCCCATCTTGCTAAACGGGAGACAAATAAAGCCCAGTAAAGTCGGCCAACTGGCACTACTGTTTCAGTTAACAAAGTGTTCTATTAACTGTGAGTTTCTTCCATCTCTTCTTTTTCTGATTCCACCTTTCTTTCAGGCAATCATCATTAAGCAAATGGGATTTCAGGATCTGTAGTGAGATGTACTAGATGACTTAGCTGATTTCTGGTGCTTGAGGAATGCTCAAGAAGAGATTCCATGGGGATCTTCCCCCAATGACTATGTCCTGTGGGCTTTCTCATAAGCATTTAGGGCAAATTCATTCATTTGACTGAATTTACCGAGCACTTACTGTGTGAAGAGCACTGTACTAAGCTCTTGGGAGAGAATATGTCTCCAAAGCAATGGAATGTGGGAGATTAAGCAGGTCATAATAATAATCTGTGGCATCTGTCAAGTGTTTGCCATGGGCACTGGGGTAGATTGAATATAATCAGATCAACCATATGATCATAAGATCAGAGAAGCAGCATGGCTCAGAGGAAAGAGCCCGGGCTCGGGAGTCAGAGGTCATGCGTTCGAATCCCCAGCTCTGCCACTTGTCAGCTCTGTGACTATGGGCAAGTCATTTCACTTCTCTTTGCCTCAGTTACCTCATCTGTAAAATGGGGATTAACTGTGAGCCTCACGTGGGACAACCTGATTACCTTGTATCTACCCCAGTGCTTAGAACAGTGCTCTACACATAGTAAGCGCTTAACAAATACCAACATTATCATCATAATACAATGTGCCTCAAAAAAAAAAAAAAAGCCACAATGGTTACAATCAAAACAAGGGTTTCCCCCAAAAGCCTTGAAGCATTTGCGAGGAAAATGGAACAGCACTCCAGTCATTGATCATCACCTTGGTTATTCTATCAACATGTAACTTGCTGCTGTTGCTCTACTTTCATTCTGCACTAGCCCCCTCAGCCTACATTTGACTATTCCTCTCCCTCCACATGTTCCCCCCATCCCCAACACCCTGGCGTCGACACTGCCCGACCCCAGCTCAGTGTCAGAAAGATAGGGGGAGAAATGGGAGAGGATGGTGTCACTGAATCTATAGTTGGATAATGTTTTCAGGGGAAGGGGTTTGTCCACAGTGTCGAAGGCAGCTGAGAGGCCCTGGTGATTAGGATGGAGTAGACTATTGGATTCGGAGACCATTTCTCCGCAGCCCCAAAGCTGTTCTCACACGGCTTCCTCAGCTCAATTTCTAAGCCAAGGCAGTGACCACAGGCAAGAGGCTGAAGGCGTCGGAAAGGTCTCCTGAGTTCGTAGGGCAGGGCAGAAGATAAAAAGAAACTCTTGAAGTTTTCGAAACCAAAGACGACACTAGTATGATAATAATGATAATGTTAATTGGGGTATATGTTGATGACGTTGATGGTATTAGACCGTGAGCTCGTTGTGGGCAGTGACTGTCACTATTGCTGTATTGTACTTTCCCAAGTGCTTAGTACAGTGCTCGACACACAGTAAGTGCTTAATACTGTTAAATGAATGCATTTGTTAAGCCCCTACAAAGTGCCAGGCACTGTACTAAGCCCTGGGGGTGGATACAAGCAAATCGAGCTGAACACCAGTCTCTGTCCCATGTGGGGCTCACAGATATCAATCCCCATTTTACAGATGTGGGAACTGAGGCACAGAGAAGTAAAGCGACTTGCCCAAGCTGACACAGCAGAGTCAGGATTAGAACCCATGACCTTCTGACTCCCAGGTCTGTCCTCTATCCACTACGCCATGCTGCTTCTCTAAGCATTTACTTTGTGACAGGCACTCTATGAAGCACCGGGGTCAGAAACAAGATCATCGGGCTGGACAGAGTCCTTATCTCACAGGGGGCTCAAGGTCTTAATCCCCATTTTACAGATGAGAAAACCAAGGCACAGAGAAGCTAAGTGGCTTGCCCAAGGTCACGGAGCAGACAAGTTAAAAATACACATTCTAATACATCAGGCATTTTACTCTCTGGTACCATCGTTCCATTTGGAGATCTGTGGTGGGTTAGGTGCTCTATTACTGAACCACGTACCTCAGGCCCAACGACAATGGTGGGGAGACTTCATTCACAGTGGTTATGCATATGAGACTGGGTGCCCATTTAAAACACCATCCCGCACGTTTTAAATAACTTGCTATGCTTTTTCAATATCTTAGCCTTAAATTTAGGCCCTCGGAGTGAACGTTAAGACAAAAAACAGAGGGGGGGGGATGAAAAGAACCCCCAAATGAATGAATGACAGTCAAAAGGATACCTTCAAAAACGACTTCCTTTCATTTACAAAATTTAGATTGCAACAACAGAAGGAGCTTGTGTCTAACAGCACCAAGCTTCCAATAAGATCATTAACCGCTGACTGAAATTCACAAGTCAGTTCCTTCCAAATCTAGTCATTATGGACATAATATCTGGTTTCAGCAAATAGCAATTTCTTTTTATAAATTTGTCACTTATTGGAGTTTTTCCTTTAAAAATAACAGCGCATGAAAAAGCCACTCAAACTTCAGGGGTAGGCTGAATTGCTTAGGAACATACGATCTGTTGCTGTAGATTCAACTTATTTTGGGAGATAAATCGTTTCCTTCACAAAGTCTAAAAAAACTTGTTTCCTTAACTGAAAGTTCATCCTTAAGCCCCACCGTCCTCAAGTTGACTCAAACTGCAGTTGGGAACCAACACCCCCCCAACACCCCCGCACCCCTCAGTTTCAAAGAAAAGGATCTGGGCCTCTTACTAGCAAAAAGAAATTAAGAACAAAGTTGTAGGTGCCCCCCCGCCCCAAGCACTAGCTTCTGGACTTTCTACACTAAATCGGGGTTAACCCGCGCCCAGGGTTGATGGTGAGCTTCATCGGCACCCTCTCTGCCGAGGCCCAGGAAGCTCTCCACGAACTCATTCCCAACAATTTTGCCATCAGGTCGGTCGGTCCCTGAAGATTTATTGTTCAGGAACAACCACTGACTTCAAAGGGGGCCGTGGCACCAGGTGGAAACTGTGCACGATTGTCACACCCACAACTAAGAATGTTATTGGCTCTTGATTTGGCCAGGGTACTGTGAAACTTGCTTCAGTCCTCCCTCGGCCCCGGGTGGTCCCTGCGGAGCCCTGGATTCTAAATCAGACACTTCTCAGGCACAGTGGGATCGGTTCTAGTTGTAATTGCAGTCGTTATCCAGCGCTTACAAGTGCCAAGCTCTGGGGTAGACAGAAGACAATCAGATCAGACCAGTCTCAGTCCCACAAGGGGATCCCAATCTAAAAGGTAGAGGAGCTAGCTATCTTATCCCCATTTTATAGATGAGGAAACTGAGACCTAGAGAGGTTCAGTGACTTACCCAAAGTCATCCTTTGGCCCACGGTGGATTTGCGATGAGAACTATAACTCCCAAGCCTACACTTTTTCAGAAAGGCCACTTTGGCTTTTGGAATTCTCTACAAAAATAAGACACAGAAAACCTCTCAAGGGGAGGGATCACATACCTACTACAGTTTAATAATAATAATAATAATAATAATGTCGGTATTTGTTAAGAGCTTACTATGTGCAGAGCACAGTTCTAAGCGCTGGGGTTGACACAGGGGAATCAGGTTGTCCCATGTGGGGCTCACAATCTTAATCCCCATTTTACAGATGAGGTAACTGAGGCACAAAGAAGTGAAGTGACTTGCCCACAGTCACAGAGTTGACAAGTGGCAGAGCCGGGCTTCGAACCCATGACCTCTGACTCCAAAGCCCGTGCTCTTCCCACTGAGCCACACTTTAGGCTAGATAGGTACCACGGAGAATGATCCACAAACCTTCGAGCCTCCAAATGTAAAACATTTGTGAGGGAGAAAGAATATCTAGACATTCTGGAAACCAATTAGAACTCCTGTACCTTGTTGACCGGGCCAGCATGTGGATAACCTTGTCTATGGATTCTTTTTCATCCAACTAAAGGCTTTTTCGCTTCTGATTTTTACGTTCAATTTTTAGACTTCTGTTTCTGCAAACGCTGTTTCTCTACATAGGTGGGGGGGAAAAGGAGCCTCCGATATTGGTTTCAAAATAGCTTAGTTGTCTAAGACATCAGGGAGCTTAGACGCATTTGAAAACCGTGCCTTCTTGTGGGTGAAGAGAGCTTCGTAAAGCAGTTCCAGTGTAGTTTGTGTTCTAATGATGAAAAGGCTGTTCAATAGGTGTAAGACTCTCCAAGGGAGGCTTCAATTCAGCCCAAGTGTGATAGATGAAACAACATAGGAGGCTTTTTTTTATTTTTAATACGAGGAGGGTCACAGACAAGGGTTCTTTTTGGTGAAATGTTACCTATATCTTGGAAACATACCTTTCTCAAAGGGGCATCATGTTAAATAACTGAGAAGACATTAATCTAATATGTGAATAGCGCTTCGAGGTTGAGGAAGGTTCCAATCGACATGAATGGTGGTAATAATCCTACTTTATAATGGCACAGGAAACTTACAATCAATTTAAAACTCTTGGTGTTAACATATGTCAAAAGAACTGCAATATCCCTGCTATTCCTGATAGGTGAAGAAAGAAGAACAGAGGTGTTGTGGCATAAAAGCTCTTTTCAAAAAAGAGTTACAAGATCCTGAAAGCCTTGGGAGCATTTTCTTTCTTTAGCAGTAGAGCCTCCTCACGAAAAGATTTTTGACCACATTGGATGAGGGCTGTTTTCAGGAGTTTCTACAGAAGAGGGGCAAAATCTGCATCCCACCGTCAACTCCTGGCTGTTCAGACCCTGAGGATCTAGTCTGGGAGAGAGATTTGGCTTCCTCTCCCTTCGGTGGCCTGGATCTGATTGCTTCTTTTACTAGCTCATTACGGTGGAAGAGTGTGGGACAACACCCCTGAATCTCTTCAGCAATGGCTCGCTCAGTGACCAGGCGAAATAACCAAGCCCGGCTCTGCCACTTGTCAAAGAGGCCATGAGAGAGGTTCCCTCCATCACAAGACCTTCAGCCCCTATGAAAATGTTCAGGAATGATTAGGGAGGCCTTCATCTGTTTAGGGAGTTTGTTTCTCTTTGGCTTCGGGACTATAGTCCTCCCAATTTTGATTGTGTAAGTTGTGGTGTTGCTTTTCTGGTCGGAGCTCGGCTGCAGTCTTTTTCAAGCGCACTTACAAATCCACGCAAGACATACACTGAGCGACATATGTCTCCAAGACATGGCACGATCATTTGCCAATGGCCTCTCAAGGATGAGTTCTCCCCGCTTTTGTCTTTGCACAACGCTGCCGCAAAAATCAAAAGTCCACAGTTCAGGAGACCCCATGGTCACACCACAGAATAGAAAGGATAGAATTCAAGCTCTCTGTTCATTCCGGGCTTATATCCAAAACCACCAACTGGGAAATCATGTACCGGTGCATTAAATACTGCTTTAGGCTGGTGGAAGGGCACCAAAGTTGGAGAGGAGGAAAGGGAAGAGGTTTTGGTAAATGAAAACAAGTTTCAAGTATTGTTAGGGGCCATAGCTTCTGAGGAGAGTCCTAAAGGAGACAGAATCCCGTCTCTAGGCATGTCACTAGACAGTGGGAAGACAGGGGTGATTGTGCAATGAGAGGCAGGAAGAGTTGTGCTTAAGGTACAGTGGACAGCACACAAAACAATGGAGATTTTAATACTCCAAAATCTCCGCATGTAATGGAGATGTGTTTGCATGGGATCTTTTCTACTACTGCCATAGTCCTCTCAGCAAAAAGCACCCTGAGGTTTCTGAGGGAAAATCTCTAAGGACGAGGTGAAGCTTTAAAACAAAAGATCCAGGGGGCATAATTTAATGGAAAAGCTAACCATGTTTCCCTGTGATGAGGTTGGATCATTGAAAAGCAAGATCTGCCAAGGTCCCAACTAATGCTTTTTAGAAGAGTAGAGAAAACAGAACGAAGGACATTTTTCCATCCCTGAAAAGAGAAAAAAAGTTCCATTCATATGAATTCTCTTGAGTATCGTTTAGCTCGATTCCATTCTGTCCTTTCTATTCTCTCTTTATATCAATGAGAAAGGCACATTAGGAGATTTTGATGAAAGGATATTTTCTCCAAGTTTGTAGAATCCTCGCCGATAAAACAGAGTGAAAGAGTAATACTAGTTAGGGCTCACCTCTGAAAGGCCCTTTCTGAAAGCTTTCTCTAGTAACTTTCCAAATCCCTCTGTGGTGTAATCCACCGGTGAAAGGGGAAAAAAATAAGCAAACCGATCAATCGATCGTATTTACTGAGTGCTTACTCTGCGCAGAGCACTGTACTAAGGGCTTTGGAAAACTCAGGTATCCATGTAACACCGTCAGGTTAAGAGAGAACCTCCTCCAACTAAGTCAATATCTAGAGCGCACAGATTTAATTTCTTCCAGGTTTCCACCCATCATTGCTTCTTGTCATGTGGTGAATACCCATCCGTAAACAAAATGGGGATGCATTGCCATGGCAACAGAGAATGTGACTTTGATCAGCTCCAATGATCATTTGGAGTCAGAGGCACACAGATACCAAACGTAGTAAGCACAGTTTGATGATCCAATTTTTCAGGCTTTGTTCTAGAGCAGGAACGTGCTTCTGCTGGGAGAAATGGGGGTAAAAGAAGTTTCGAAGGAACGGGGGGGCAGAGAGGGAAAGGAAGGTGCAAAGCGAGGTGCTAGAAGGATAGAAATTGGGGTGGTGTCTCGAATACATCTTCTCAGTTCAGGCATAATTTGGTGAACGTGTCTTGCTTGCAACCAATAAGGAAAGCTGTGTCCTTTTTCTTTCATGGCAGATGTGGGTGATCGCTAAGGTTGTGTGTGCAGGTGTTTCGGGGGTTGATTTGTGTGGGATGAGAAGAGGTGGTAGCCTGTAGCTTGACAGAAAAAGAGAAAAAAATCTGAACAATGTGTTGAAAAAGACGACAGTCTGAGCTGCACAGGACCAGCTGTTTTTTCTAATTAGAATAACAAAAATAGCACATGCTAAAATGTTTTTCTCAAAAGCAATGAATGCTCTAGGAACTATAAGGAATGAGCTTTAAAATCCATTTAAATGGAAGAACATTTCAGGAACCATATGGGGGAAGAAACAGAAAGAAAGTAGAGAAATAATGTTTGATTTTAGGCAGGATTCTTTTTTTTTTTTAAGGGATGATAAATTGGAGACCATTCTTTTATCCTTCCTATCATTTAAGAGGAAGTGTTTTAATCGCTTGGAGATTGAACAAAAATGCCACTGCTGCTCTCTTTTAATGATTTAATGTGTTTAAGTGCTTAGTTTCCAAGCCCTCCCCACTTGACGGGTAGATGGGCGGAAGTCCTCTGTATGAATGCCATCAGGCTTATTGCACTCGCGCTGCACCTTCTCTTCTCCCAGGTGCCCGACCTGGTAACGAAGAACTCAAAACTTTGAATAGAGGAATTACATTCTGTGACAACAGCAACCATTCTGGACATCTGCACTGTTAGAGTGCTTATAATAAAGTCACATGGCCAAGGGGAAATTTCACAGAATTAAAATCACAGTAACTTGCCAAGGTGTATAACTAGTTTGTTTTCAGCTGTTCTTCTCATGAATAATGATCAAACAGGAATATCCTACAGCTAGCTCAAGCTGTCACTTAACCAAAATATTCAATATTTAACATAGACTCTAGATTGTCATATGTGGAAATAGCAATCGCCGGAGCAAAATAATCGTCGACGTATACATCCGCGGCGCAGGAAGGTATGAGTCTAGCACTGAAGGATAACCTTTCCGAGCACCCCGATCTAATGAGACAATTATGTGAAATTTAAGAACCTGACAGATTCAAGGCCCGATGGGTCTCAGTCATTTCCGCAGGCTTCCTTCTCATCATGCTGGTCTTCGATACTCAACAAATGGAAAATGGAATCCAGCTCCTGCGCATTGATTGCAGCCAATCATGATGGCATTAAAATCTTCGCTGGAATTTCAGTAACGTTTGGAAGCATATTACCGTGGTTAATCAATTATGACTTCAGATCCAAAAGACCGCCATCACTGAATATTTCATCACTAATTTCTGTAATTAAGGTTAGGGGCCGAACCTTTAGGACCTCTGTCCACCTTTTTCATATTGGCCCAATATATTTTAGAAGTGTGTGTGTGTGGTTTATGTGTGCACACGTGTGCACACACACACTGTGGTCGAGTTTATGGGTGTATCAGTTGCCTTTTCAACCATATGGATGCGTAGAAGAATTTTAGCCTCGGTGGTGTTTGGAGTACAGAGGACAGTTCTCTTTCCGTGTGGATTTATGTGTGTGTGAATGTGAGTGGGTGCAGTCTTTCTAAAGAATTAGGCTATAAACCATTCCTTTAACATTAATGTACTGTGGTTGTCAACTTTGTGTTCTGCTTCACCCCGTGTCTTGCCCTGAGTGGGTTTTTTTTTTTTTTTTTGCCTTTTCACCCCTGTAAAGCACCGTACCCTGTATTAAAATGTTCCTGATCCAGGTCTCACAGAGGTTTCATAATCCAAAAGTACTCAATGCATGACATTGCTTTTTATTATTCCAATCACTGAAAGATAAGATTTCCAAGCACACGCATCAAGTGAAACAATTACTTGAAATTAAGAACCTGACAGCTTCCGGGCCCAATGAGTCTCAGTCATTTCTAAAGGATACTGTATTTTAACACGGGAGGAATTTTTCTAATTTCAGGGGATGATGAACAGATCAGAACGACTGAATAAACAATGATTTAAATGTATTCTAGTCAGGCAAGTGTACACATTAACTTCGGTAAGATTAAGCCCAACATTTTCCTCTCGCACTTTAGCTGGACACTTTTCAGCACACGACTATTTTTTGCTGCTTTTGTTGAATGAAGACACAATCAGATAAATAATACAGACAAGAAACGGAGAAAACATCAGAAGCAAAACAGCCTAACTGAATTGGGGTAAGATTGGAAATTCCTTTGGGGCACAGATAATATTTTCACCTGAATAATATTATATGCTCCATGAACAGAACAATAATATTTCCCCAAACTTTGGGGAAATAATTTTACTTTGTCTGTCTTATAACTTATTTTAATCCCATCTATGTGAAAGAGATAAAAGAAATATATTCAACCGAATCCGGAACTATTGAAAATGCAATAATTACACAAGATGGCATCCGTCTTCCCCAGTAGAGTTAGTAGCATACAAATTTAACCTTAATTTTATTGGGAGAGCAAGCAGTGGAGTCTAGTGGAAGCTCCAGCCAGGGAATAAGGAGATCGGCAAACAGGAATTGTGCCTGAATAATGTCCTGATTAAATACCAGGAGAAGCGTAATAAGAGGAATATTTGATAATTATGGCACAAAAGTAATAGAAAAAGCTGGGTGGACCCAGAAAAGGTGTAGGTCAATCTCACCTGCAACCTGATTTTCCCAACCCTGTTAAGTGACAAAGTTACCTTCCTCATCTACTAAATTGACCAGAGTAAACACAGAGACACATACACCTATCTTCTCTCTTCTCAGAAACAAACAAAATAAGATGAAAGATGACCCAGTGAAAAAGTATATTTCAAATGCACTCTGCTAATATCTCTTCAATTAAGCTTTGATTTCATGAGGAAATGTCACCTTTTTATCCGGGGTCATTCAGCATGTTGTGGGCAGGGAATGTGACTGTTTAGTGTTATACTGTACTCTCCCTAGAACTTAGGACAGTGCTTTGCACACTGAAAGCGCTCAATAACTAATCATATGAATGAATGTAACAAACTTCAGAGCTTTTCAGACATTAACTGTGCAAGTTTCTCTAAAGTAGTCTTAGTGTTTCACAATTTCAGATTTTAGGTTTAAACATTTAAGGCTTCCCGAACCCTTCCTTCGACTCAGACTCAAAAAGGATTGTGCAATTTCATCCACCCAAATGAAGATGTTAACTAGATAAATTGTAATAAAATATCATAGCACTTGCTTGCCATATGATAGCAGGGATACTATTGCACCAATAAATATAAATGGATATGATGAACTGTTTTCAATTAAGCATTACTTGAAAGTATATGAAGTATTCTAATAAGGGTGTGGGGGGGGGGGGGAAACGGAGAGAACAACAATTGTCTATAAAGAAATGTTTCTAAATAAACATTTAATGAAAGATTTAGAAAACAGCACTCTTGCTTTCTTTAAAGCACCCACAATTGCAAGGAAATAAAGTCGTTGCAGAGTAAATATGTTCAATCGATCGCATTTACTGAGCGCTTACTTTGTGCAAAGCGCTGTACTAAGCACTCGTGTGTGGGTCTCCTCAGCCCATGGACATTTTATCGATTTCAGTTCCTGGATACTTCCAAATCCTCAACTTTCTTTTATTTTGCACATAAGTAAGGTTGTCAAATCATCACTCATTTTATCTCTTCTCTAAAAGAAACTCGATGTTAAAAATATATTTTTTTAACTTTTAGTTGGCTAAAAGAAAAATCATCTTGGCATTTCATTATCTGCCTCAATAATTCTGAATGAAACAGAGGACATGCAGAAATATACAAAAATGCACTGAGGGTTTTTTTTAAGGTTTCAAATTATTCCTCTAGACGGTTTTGAAATGTTCCATTTTTATTTTAATGTGCCTATTGTAACCTGTTGAGTAAAATTATGCTTTGATGAAAACACCATACTTGGATACAGTTCTAACAATATGATATTTCTATTTATGACGTTTGTTGAATTAGAGCATTTGAATATAAGCTTTCAGCTGCTTCATCTATTCAGAGTGTTGGGAACCCACACCAAATATACACTAAAGAATCTTTTTTTAACCACAAGGTGGCATCTCTTATTTTGATATCCACCACTGAATATTTACATAATTTGAATAATTTCATACACCTGAATTTTTGAACGACTTTAGAAGCATTCACTATTTCTATGCAGGGGCAGTACAGTGATACTGGAGCTCATCTAACTCAAGGATGAATTTACCACAGACATCAATGCAATTCAAATACCTGGAATATTGTCTCCAATGGAATGACGAACCCTTCGGACTGAAGGTCAATCAACATTATCCTCCAAATGTTATACTGACAGAAGTGACGCAGCCTAAGTGCTGCAAACCTATTTTTTGCCTCCTTAAAGATCAGCAAGGAGTGATACTCCTCAAACATCTACCCGTTCCCTAGATTTCAGTGGTTAAAATATAAATCCAGCACCAGTCAGCATTAAAACTCCAAACACCAGCCAGAATAGATACGCACTTCACACCAACTCTAAATATACGATAAACCAGTGCTCTTTCCTTAAATGATCTTGCCACTGGGAATTTTTACATTAAAACATGGAATACCTGTAAATCAGGCATCTGAAGACGGAGGAGAGATTTAAAAGCCAATGTGTGTGTGCGGACCTCCCTGAAAATGTCTCTTCTAATGGGCATTGGTGCTGGAACATTTCCGGTGGGTGAAGGGGAACGAACGGAGCTCTTGCAGATCCATCGTGACCACGGGAGCCGTGGTCCTAACACAGTTCACAGAAAGGAGAAGCGGTGCGGCCTAGTGGATAGATCCCGGGTCTGGGAATCAGAAGAACTTGGGTTCTAAGCCCGGCTTTGCCACTCGTCTGCTGTGTGACCTTGGGCAAATCACTTTTCTTCCCTGTGCCTCAGTTGCCTCATCTGTAAAATGAGGATTAAGACCGTGAGCCCCAGGTGGGACAGGGACTGTGTCCAATCTTGTTATCTTGTATCTACCCCAGTGCTTAGAACAGTGCCTGGTACCTAGTGAGTGCTTAACAAATACCATATAAAGAAAACAAACCAGAAACTGAAGCCAACCTGCTCTCTGATTACGTGACTGGACAATTCAGGGTGCTGATGAGATTTGGCCATTGCATTCATTCATTCAATAGTATTTATTGAGCACTTACTTTGTGCAGAGCACTGTACTAAGCACTTGGAATGTACAATTCGGTAACAGATAGAGACACTCCCTGCCCATTGACGGGCTTATAGTCTAATCGATAATGTTGGTATTTGTTAAGCGCTTACTATGTGCAGAGCACTGTTCTAAGCGCTGGGGTAGATACAGACTAATCAAGTTATCCCTTGTGAGGCTCACAGTCTTAATCCCCATTTTACAGATAAGGCAACTGAGGCACAGAGAAGTTAAGTGACTTGCCCGCAGTCACACAGCTGACAAGTGGCAGTTAGGATTCGAACCCATGACCTCTGACTCCCAAACCCGTGCTCTTTCCACTGAGCCACGCTGCTTCAACTACTTGTCTGCTAACTCCTTGTCGATCAAGTCGTCTGCATGCCTCTCCTGGGATGCTCGCAATCAACTTCAATAGTAATAGGTCTTGGAGGCAGTAGAAAGTGGTAGGGACCCATTTTACATTCCAGAAGGGTGAATTTGTATGAGCGTGGGTGTGCGTTCCCACTTGCACCGCATACTACGCTGCCTTCAAGAAAGCCCAAAACCACACTGTGAAGGTGTGCAGACATCACCAGAGTTATATGTATCGCTAACACTCACGCTCCATGACCTGTATTTCCCCAAGTCTCAGCTTCCTGATCTAGATAATGGGTTGGAGAAAACAGATTCCTTATCTACCTTACAAGCTCTATTTTCAGGCTTGAAGAGAAAAATCTCCATAAAAGACACTTTAAGCTCGTTGGGCTACATGCTACTCTGTGGTTTAATGGCTAAAGCACAGGTCTGGGAGTCAGAAACCTGGGTTCTAATCCCGGCTTTGGTGCTTATCTGCTGTGTGACCTTGGGCAAGGCACTTCACTTCTCTGGGCTTCAGTTATCTCATCTGTAAAATGGGGATTGAGTGTGAGCTATCCCAGTGCTTAGAATAGTGCTTGGCACATAGTAAGCACTTAAGTACCATTATTATGATTATTACGGATTATTATATCAGTCCACTGGTAAAATTCTGTTCTTTTCCCATCCTGGTCCCCAGAACAAATTCTGTCACAGCCTGTCCAAAGAGGAAGTGCGAGAATTGTATCTTCTACCTACATATCACAGACCGTGGTATCATGAAATTAAACCAGAAACAGAAGGAAGCTAAAATTTCCCAGACGTTAATGTGGCTAAGGCCAAGACGAGAGTCTAAATTTACAATCCAGAAGTCACTCACCCTCTTACAAGTGGCCAAGCAGGACCACTTGGGGATGGGCTATTTGTCCCCAACACTGTAAAAGAAATTGCCAGACGGAAGTAATCGCATATCTTCATTCCCCATTAAGTGCAGTGACAAAATAAATTTCCTCTCTACCACACCCGGGCAGTGCATTCATGATGTACATGCACATATTACGTAAAATGCAACAGTATCTTTCAGTTCTGTGGAATTTGGTCCACTCTATTTAAAATCCTAAGGAAACATCTTCCATTTTTATGTCCTTTTTATATTAATATCTGCTAGTCTATCATTCAATTAATAAATGTAGCAAGCAGTATACATCTCCTGACAGTTTTTTTTCCTAATTTCTTTTAATTTATCAAATGGAAAATAATCTAGCAAAGAGTCATTAATTTAATTTCTTCTGAGAGGGAATCATTACTAGATATGTTAAATTTCTCACAATGCAGCTTCAAAACAGCTGTAGCTATGAAAAATTTTTGTAGGTTTAATTGAACATCTGTGCACTTTAATTGATTAATTTGAACCAAATTCAGGAAAAAGCAAGCAACAGTAGGTAATGTGAATTTACCCAACCGCTTTTTGTTTGCTGTGCTCCTTAGCTAATGATTTTTCAATATAAACAAAAGTGAAGATTACAAACAACATTAAATAACACTTATCTTGCTGTAAATACACCAATATTGATTTAGTCAAATAGGTAAATCCCTATTCACACATAGGCAGGCACACCGGTATATGGGTGAAAAACTACAAATGTCCATTGCATCTGGAGTTGAGAAGCTTCGGCCTTTGCGGCAGATATTTGAGGCAGTTTTTAGAAGCAAATATTACCATCTCAATACAATTCACTCACCTGCCAGGGGCTCCTCCCTTGAGAACCTGGAGAGCTGATGGTGGCCTACCTTCGATTAGATCTTCCGTCCGCAGTCTCCGCTGCTGCTCAAACCAATGCCCAGAAACACTGCTGAGCACGCATCTGTCCCCTCCTAAAAGTCTTCAGTAGAGGACCATCTTCCTAACAGTTGCCTGCAGTTCGATATGCAGTTGCCTGCTGTGTAACCTTGGGCAAGTCGTTTCACTTGTCTGTGCCTCAGTTACCTCATCCGGAAAATGGGGATTAAGACTGTGAGTCCCATGTGGGACAGGGAATGTGCCTCATTCAAATACCTCGTATGTACCCCAGGGCTTAGTACAGTGCCTGGCACATAGTAGGTGCTTAACCAATGCCATAATTATTATTATTATGTATTTTCATCAATGATCTCCATCTTCTATGTAAGCTCTTTATCCTCTGTTCCCCAGCTCTAACTCTTCATCTCTCCCCACTCTCTCCAACCACTCATTCTTGGTGTTCCCCCGGTTTGGAACTTCCTCTCACCCCAATTCTACCAGACCTCACCATCTCCCTAAAATCCCACTTTCTTCAATCAGTCTTCCCTGATTAATTCCCAATTCCCCCACACGAAGTCCTACCCCCACACTACCGCATCGAAAAACAATTTGTTTATACCCATCTTCAAGCCTTGTCCACTTGTTGATATTTAAAGGCACATTCAATAATTGCTTCTGATTACCCTATTTATAAATACTTGACATCTATCTCCATCGTTAGGGTGTCAGGTCCCTCGCGAGCAAAAAAGAAGCCTGTGTGGCTACTGTAGACTTGCAAGTGATTATTTAGTTCAATGCATTGCACAAGAGGAAACTCAACAAATAACACTGCTATACTTCCCAAATCTTGCTGACTGTGGGAAAGCTGGGATAAGGGATAAAACCGGGAAAAAAGTAAAGAGACTTACGCTAGGCGGTAAAGTACTTCAAACACTATCAGAGTTGAGGGGGCAAATTTATAATAGATCAATGGTATTTAACTGCCAAGGTGCAGACACTGTACTAAACACTTTAGTCAGCCCAACAGAAACAAGAAGATATGGGCTTTGCACTCAAGAGTTGATCAGAAAGGCACAAATTAATAAAAACACTGGGAGCAGAAAAACAGGTATAATAAGGGTATTCTAATAGAATAAAAAGGTATTATATGCCTAATATAGGCCCTGTCTCTCCCTGCTTATACTTTTCTTTACAGAAGACAACCTGAATAAAACTGCTACACTTCGGAATGACTCATATTTAGTGTCTTCTTGATGATCGAGTTATATTTTTTGCCTTAATATATTGTCCTGGTTTTGCTAGACATCTGAAAGATCTTTGGGGTACTGAGTAACTCAGATGGATAAGGAGGCATTTGGCAATCCCAAAACATTTAGACACCACTCTGTTACTCTCCTTTCTATAGCTAGAGCCTGGCATAGTATCAATTTGCCTTGAATTCCCAGTTGTCCACAAGAAATTCTGAGCACCATGTGATATTAAAGGGATAAAGTTTATGGAGCTAAGACAAATGGGGGGTTGGCAAGAGAAGAGGGGAAATTTCCATTCAATCATATTTATTGAAGGCATACTGTGTGCAGAGCCCTGTACTAAGCACCTGGGAAAGTATAATACAAAAAAACAAACATTCCCAGGCCCCCAAATTCAAGCTGATGTTCAGATTCTGCCAACAACCACCAGTGACCTAAGGTGGGGTTGTTTCAACTCCCCCCTTCACCTCGCCTCAGCTAAACCCCCTTTCCCCCACTTTCCCTATGCTCCTCCACCTCTCCCTTCCCCTCCCCTCAGCACTGTGCTTGTCCGCTCATTTGTATATATTTTTATTACCCTATTTACCCTATTTATTTTATTAATGAGATGTACATCCCCTTGATTCTATTTATTGCTATTTTTTTTGTCTGTCTCCCCCGATTAGACTGTAAGCCCGTCAATGGGCATGGATTGTCTCTATCTGTTGCCGAATCGTACATTCCAAGCACTTAGTACAGTGCTCTGCACATAGTAAGCACTCAATAAATACTATTTAATGAATGAATGAACTATTTCCTCTGCAAAAATGGGTAAGATTCTTTAGCTGACCTTGCTGACATTTAAGGGAATTAAGTAATGGTTACCTAAGTGGCTTAATCTATATTCCTAAGGGCTACTATCAGATCTGAAATTAATCAGATAGTTCCCTCGGATTGATGGCAAAAAATAATTCAATTGATCTGAGCTATGTGTAACGTCTATTTATATTAATAATCATGTCCGCCTCTAGACTGTAAACTCCTTGTGGGCAGGGAACATGTCTACCAACTCTGTTATATTGCACTCTCTCAAGTGCTCAGTACAGTGTTCTGCCCACCAAGATTGATTGTTTGGAGGCTTTTCTATCTTGAAATTTCAGCCTAGGGTCTTACGAAAACTGGCACGGTTTTCTTTTTAAATAGAATGAAATATATGTAATCTGTCAGTAGATCAATGGCTTTTACTGAGTTCTTTCTGTGTGCAGAGCGCTTTACTAAATGTGTGGGAGAGTACAATCCAATAGAGTTAGTAGACACATTCCCTCCCCACATTGAACTTAGAGTCTAAAGGAGCACAGACATTAATATGAATAGATAAATTACTGATAGGTACTAAAGTGCTCTGGGCTGAGGTAGGGGTGACTATAGAGAAGCAGCGTAGCTTAGTGGAATGAGCACGGTTTTGGGAGTCAGAGGATGTGAATTCTAATCCCTGCCCCGCCACTTGTCTGCTGTGTGACCGTGGGCAAGTCATTTAACTTCTCTGTGCCTCAGCTGCCTCTTCTGTAAAATGGAGATTAAAAGTGTGAGCCCCATGTGGGACAACCTGATTACCCTGTTGCTTGGCACATAGTAACCGCTTAACAAATATCATCATTATTATTATCAAGTGCTTAAAAGGTAAATAAGGTTCTAGCTATGGGTCTGCCCAAAACTGATTTGTCAAATGAAATTCTTCCAACTCCAAATAACATGCTCGTACCCTAGTGTAAGATCTTTAGAACAATATATTCTACCAAAACTACACTGAATATTTAAGTGGGAAATGCACTCAGCCATGCTCATATTGACTCTGTCTTTGAGAAGATACATTTCATTCATTCTCCCTTTTTTCCTAAAATGTACAGCCTTCCATTCCAGCAGTTCTCAGGAGAGATCCTCACCTTCCCTGATTAGCAAAATGTTCATGTTCAGGATGGGTGACTATTTGGATCATAACCCGAGGCTGACAAGGGTATGGGAAGAGGAGGAATAACAGGAACCATGTCTTTCTAGCACTACTATACTCTCCTGCTCAGTAAGCTCTCACTTAATTCGACTGATCTACATCTCTGCAGTTCGAGGCTTTCCCTGAGGTTCTGAGGAAATGACGGGTTCTTCGTCTTTAACTTTTTTGGTCCTTCGCCAACTCAGGGTTTCCAGTGTCCTCAGAAAGTGGCCACTGAAGTAATTTAGGTTCTGGATAATGATCCCAACCACCTAATGGCCTGGCGACAGGCCATTTTGATTTTGATGTGACCGTAAAACCCCGACAATCCAGCATCTAAACCCCACCCCAGATTGCTCCACTGTAAGATATCTAGCTAAGCCATGCTGAAACATTAGAGCAAGAATGCCAAGAAACGCTTCTCCTTAACCGCCCTAGATCCCTCCACGAGAAGTTCACCACTCTTTTTAATTGCACATCCATTTGTTTTTAGTAAACACCCCTTTTGACTACTCATAAAATACTATCACCCACTTTACTGTCTAGATCAAGCACCAACCCAACTCAGATTTCCCCTTGTCGAATTAGAGAATCAGAACTATTAAACAGAATTTCAAAATGCTTTTCCTAGTCCTAAAACCATTAATGCCATTTTCAAATCACTGTGGATTTTGTTTTGTGTAGTTTTTTCTTTTTTTCTTTTTTTTTTTTTTTTTTTTTACTATTCAGAGCAATACAATGAGTCATTGGCACACTGCCAGAGCAAGACACATTTGAATAATACATGACATGCCCTTTAGCTAGCATCATGATGCCAGATTTAAAACAAGGTAAGAAGTTTCCTCCATGTACATTTCCAGCGTTCAGCTGTTCATAATCTATAGCGTTAACAATTTATCATCAAACCTGCACACTTGCTGCCAACTTATCAAAGTGGTCACTGGATGCGTATGATCAAGCCTAGGCATCTGGATCTTCACTGTTCCTGACATTAGCACAGACAACAGAATCAGTGGACTATTGAATGCAATTACAGTAAGCGAGACAGACAATAAAGATTGATAGCGCCTTCTCTTTTTATCACACACAAAACTAGTGGGGGTTAAAGCCTTTCCTTGAGCTGCCTTCATTTAACAATGATTGAAAATATGCAATTGTGTTGGTAAAACACTGTAGCCTGTACCACTTCATTTACTGGACACATTATCAAATTAAATGAAAAGTGAACTGCCAAAAGCAACAGTTATTATATATTAATGATGAATATTTACTTAGCATTGTTCACAAATCATACAGAGAACAGAATCCTTCTTGTTATCTTCTTTGCAGGTTACAGTTGAGTAGGTTTAACATTTCTATGTTTACGTTAAGTCTTCTGTCTACAAATCTCTAAATACAGACTTGCACGATTGGTTCTGTGACTATCCATGTGATTACAATGTGTAATTAATAAAATGCTCCGGTTGTAGCCGTATCCTAATTACTGATGAGCTTGATTTTTCCTGGATTGCAGCCCTGAATGTTGTAGATATTACTCAAGGGAACCGTCAACAATGAAAATAACAGTAATAATAATAATGGTATTCGTTATGCCCTTACTTTGTGCCGGACACTATACCAAGCAGCGGGGCGGATACAAGCAAATCGGGTCGGCCACAGTCCCTGGCCCACATGGGGTTCACAATCTTATTCCCCATTCTATAGATGAAGTAACTGAGGCCCAGAGAAGTGAAGTGACTTGCCCAAGGTCACACAGCAGACAAGCAGCGGAGCCGGGATTAGAATGCATTACCTTCGTCCTTCCAGTCCCATGCTCTATAATAAGCCAAACAATGATGGCATTTGTTAAGCGCTTACTATGTGCCAAGCACTGTTCTAAGTGCTGGGAGAGATGCAAGGTAGTCAGGTTGTCCCACGTGAGGCTCACAGTCTTAATCCCCATTTTACAGATGAGGTAACTGAGGCACAGAGAAGCGACTTGCCCAAATTACACAGCCGACAAGTGACGGAGCCGAGATTAAAACTCACGACTTCTGACACCCAAGCTTGGGCTCTTTCCACTGAGCCATGCTGCCATCATCATTATCATCGTCATTATTATTATCCCTCACTCACCCTCCTTTAGGGGATGGGCAAGAGTCCAAAGGAAACCGGAGAGAAGAAAAGCAGGAGAAAAACAAACTTTCCCCTTATTAGTAGTGTGTGTGTGTTCAGTAAACAATTCAACATATGCTCATAAAAAGCCAGCGTGCCAAGTTACAAATGTCCTCGCTCATATCTACGCCCGTGCCCAAACGTACAAACCACACCCCGTCGGCAACCAACATCGGTGGAGAACACTTTGTAGGCCGCTCGGCGGCGGTGACAAATTTACCTCGGGCCCACCTGCGGCCCTATGTCCCGAAAGCCTGGAACAAAAAGGAAAGGAGGGCCGGGTTTCTCTACGCTAGCTGTCAGAGGGAATACGAGTGGCCCCGCACTACTAATTCGGACAGCGGTGCATAGGGGGTCGGGGGCCAAAACAGAAGGAAGGTGATGGGCCCCGCTGCCAGGGAACTGCTCGTCTCTTGTTGAAGTTCACCGGTGTCAGGGGCTGTCAGACAGTGGCGGGGAAAGGAGATACAGAAGAGCAGCGGAAGACAGTCCCCCAAGGGATCCTGGAGGAGGAGAGGCAGGAGTGCCAGGCGGAGACTAATCAGAGGAAACCTGGCTGCCAGACTCCGCCGTCACGCTTGACCTCTCCACTCCGCTACTAGCTCCCTTCCACTGGCCTTGTTTCTGACCCGGCCCGGATTCCGTGGCAGAGTCGGGGTGGACTGTGGGGAGGGGAGGGTGAAAATCAAGCCCAGAGGAGGTGTGGGAGTCTGATGACTGGCTGCCACCTGTGCTGCCTTACCCGAGAAGATACGCACGAGTGCTTTCGGCCAACATCCACCGTGCTTCCCTTAGAGCAACACTGACTAAATTACCAGGCTGTTTTGGCCTTGAAAACCATCCTCCAGGTTACCAACCATTTTCGACCAACCCAATCTAGGAGATTCCCAGGGAAGGCAAATCCTCCCCTACTCATTTGGCACACATCAGGATCGGCCTGAGAACGTTAGCAGGAGCGACCTAAGCTACCTACGAAGTTGCTCCTACTCTTGTCTTTTCCACTGCATCGTCGCTATCCCCGCTACCACCCAGTTTGCTCATTTCTCTCCTCTAAGGCCAACTTGCTTACTGTGCTCTGCTCTCATCTCCCTCGCTGTCGACCCCTTGCTTACACCCTCCCCCTTGCCTGGAAGTCCTTCCCCATTTTCAAAGCCTGACTAAAATTCCATCTCCTCCAGGAAGCCTTACTTCAGCGTGTCTAAGTGGAAAGAGCATGGGCTTGGGAGTCAGAGGTCATGAGTTTGAATCCCAGCTCTGCCACTTGTCAGCTGTGTGACTGTGGGCAAGTCACTTCACTTCTCTGTGCTTCAGTTACCTCATCTGTAAAATGGGGATTAACTGTGAGCCTCACGTGGGACAACCTGATGACCCTGTATCTCCCCCAGCGCTTAGAACAGTGCTCGGCACATAGTAAGCGCTTAACAAATACCAACATTAACAAATACCAACATTAATTTCTCATCTCCCCATCTATTTTCCCTCTACTATTGCGCTACTTTTGCCCCAGGCCCTCACGAGCTAGACATTCACCCACTCCCCCCCCCCAATCTCACAGCACTCACTTATACTTTCCCTCTCCCATCTGTAACTTAACACCCGTCTCACCCATTATATTGTCAGCTCCTTAAATTCAGCGATTGTATTCACTAACTAGTGCACTCTCCCAACTGCTTTCTGCACAGAATTGGCACTTAATACTACTGATCGATGCTCCCCTCTGCTGATTTCCTAACCCTAACTTTCAGAAGCAAATTCACTTGGCTCACATTCCATCACCCCTCGCTTATGTATTTCATTTATCATGGAATTTGTTAAGTGCTTACTATATGTCAATTACTGTTCTAAATGCTGGGGTAGATACAAGTTAAACAGGCTGGACAGAGTCTCTGTCCCAGCTGGGGCTCACAGTCTAAGTAGGAGAGAGGGCAAGTATTTAAATCTCCATTTTACCCATCCAGGACAGTGAGGGACAGAGAAATGATTTGACCAAGGTCACGTAGCAGAGAGGTGGCGGGGCCAGAATTAGAACTCACATCCTCTCACTCCCAGGCCCGTGCTCTTTCTGGAAGGCCATGCCTGGACTTTTGTGGAAGCCAACAGGTGACCAGGTCTTGTTGAAGAGAGGCACCCAATCTCCCCAGAGAGGATCGTGAGCTGGCTGTCAGTTGGGTTACCGATTTCAGGGACGGTCAAGCAACCTAAGTGGATTACGTTTGTCTTTCTCAACTTGTGTACCCCATCAACTCCCTTCTTCTTCGTTTGTTGTGAGTCAACAAACTAGAGGGGGAAACAAAAGGCCACCTTACGCTTGAAGTCTCCATGTCCCAGCCAAACTCTCCGTCGGGACCTGCGGCGTGTCCACGTAAAAGCCGAGAGTGCCTCCTTCCTCTCACTCCTGGCTCTAATAACCTTTATTCTATGTTGTCCGCCTTTTACAACCCTCTGCTTCTCAAGAGACTATTCTGAGTCCTTGGGGAAGAATTCAGAGGGGAATGATGCCCGCAGAGATGATCACAATTTAGATGCCATAAAAATCATTTTGAGAGCGAGAGGGAAAGAGTGAGAAAGGAAGGGAGGCAGAAAAAAAAAAGCCAGTATGTGTGAGTCTCATTGGGATCACCAGATTGTACTAAATGCTAAGAGAGTCTCCCAAGGGAGAATAAACCCCCAGATACCGCTACAAAAGCCTTATTCCCCACGCTCGGCAAATTATTTAATTTAAACTCTGCTTGATACGAGTCTCGAAGGAGAGGGGTGTTTTCCCAGATCCATTTTTAATTTGTTGGTGTGTCTGGGTGCGTGTGTAACACATTGCTTCACAAAAGCAGTTGCTACTGCATACACTAACGGCAAATGCCTCAGACTGCTAAAATGGGGGCTAAACTTGCCATCCAAGTTAAAATAGGGAAGCGAATGTACACGTACTTGCTTTCTGTGGTTAAATATAAATACGCAAAATATCTTTAAACAAACACACATATCTTGAGGTAGAATTAAGTAGCCACATTGATTTGCATGCATTTTTCTGATCTGGAATAAGACGGGGGGAGGAACCTCAAAACCTCTTCCTAAAAGATTCTCCTCTCTGCCCTCCTCAATTCAGTGATAATGTTGTCGCAGAAGCAAACGCTAAGTGTCTTTGATGTGTTTTTCTCAGGCAGCGATGGCAAAGCTAAAAATCAAAGACGTGTTTTTATCAGCATTTTGTGATGCTTTATCTTTTTCCCAGGGAGGTCATCTGAAGCACCCTTCTAATCCCGGTTCCTTCTTCCGCTCGGTGAGCTTCCTTGGCCATTTTTATGGACACCGTATAAAACAATAATCCACTGAACCCGCACATACTAATCAGAAGGGATATCTGGGGAAGCAAGTCGTAAGGCTCCGACCTGCACATCTGCCAAATTATCATCCCCAGAGCCCTACCACATAGGAAGGTTTGGTGCCCAGGCCAAAGTTCCCTAATGCATCCTTCACCCCTCAGCCCAGACAGACCAAATCTGAGGGCTCCTTTTGTTCTAACTCGGCTTCCGCATCTTGCGTTCTGTAGAAGGCCCAACTCTCCAATACATGCATCTCGTGGACACAGCCTACCGCCCTGGAGATCGTACTTTTATCTCAGCTAAATTAATATTTAAGCAAATAGGAATTAGACAGTTTCAATATTAACTTGCTCCGCTTCCTTCTGCCTCTGGGCAAGCTAAAGCATGTCCTCCCCTCTCACCCTCCTTCTCTTAACTCGCCAAGTCTGGCTGTATTTACTCTCACCCCGAACCCTTCCCCCTCAGGTAAAGCTGACCTCTCTCCTCCCCGTCGTCGAGTTATTTATTGGCGGTGGGTCGACATTCCGTGGGCATTATCTGCTTAATGCATAATTCAAAAATAATCCTTTTGCATGTGGCCTGCACTTTAGCCTCATCGCCCGAGTTCCGAATGAAGGGTGGGAGGTGTCGACTTAAGTCGGAAGCATAAGGGGAGAGGCGAACTTGGTTGTCAGGAGAAACAAAGCTTCCCTCCCTACTTCAAAAAAATTAAAAAGTACGAGATGGTATGTCTGAGATGATGCTGAATGCCCACGATTAGTGTTGCTCTGGGATCCTTCAGTATGAACAGTCCTGTATAAATATGAATGATTATTACCTCAGTTGGTTGTATTCTAGCCATTCAGGTGTTATCTTCAAGGAAGCATTCAAAAGTCTAGAGGACCAAAAAAATAAAAAATAAAAGGAAAAAAGTTACAAAAAATAGTTTAAAGGAAAAAAAAATTCTATCCAAGAAATAGCATCATGTAAGGAGATGAGAGGATGTGGGGAAAAAAAAAAAATCAGTGGTATTTACTGAGCACTTACTGTGTGCAGAGCACTGTATTAAGAGCTTGGGAGAGTATAATCAAACAGAGCTATTTGACAAGATGCCCCTGAATACAGTTAGGACTCAATAAATGGCATTGCTTTATTCATTGAAAAAGGAGGGAGGGAGAGAGAGAGGGAGAATGAAGGGAAAAGGGATGGGGGGGGAAAGACAAAGAGGGAGAGGGGAGGAGGGAGAGAGACAGAGAGAGACAGATGGACAGGTGGGGGGGCACTATGGATTCTCCTCATTTGTCTCTGATTTAAGTGGCCCAATAAGTCTTATTAAAATTCACACCTCCTCCATGAGGCCTTCCCCAACCAAGCTCTCATTTCCCCTACGCCCTTTCCCTCCAAGTCACTTACACATTTGAATCTGTACACTTTAAGTAGTCGATAATCCTCCCACGCTCGGCCCCACAACATACCTGTATGGTCATAATGCATTTAATACATCTCCCCCCTCTACACTTAAGCTCCTTGGGGGCAGGGAACATGTCTACCAACTGTATTGCACTGTACTCTCCCAACTGCACTGTACAGTGCTCACCGTAAGCACTCCAGTACAACTGATTGGTCTCAGTACCTTCATCACATACTGTGGATTTGGTCCTATACTGACTTGCCAAAAAACCAAACAAACTTAACAAAAACTTACATAAAGATAGCCTTCCTACCATTTTGAGTGCCTCTCTTTCCCTACTCTTTCCAAAAGCTGAAAAATTGCCTTTTGTTAAAGCATTTGCTATCAAGTATAAACTTCATGTATGTGCAAAGTTACCATCATTCATCATCATATCATTATTATTATAGGGAGACTTCCATCATAAGGACTTGATTCTACTTCAACCACAAGGTCAAAGGGACCATTTAAAGAAAGTTACCAAATATATGAATATAATAAAGTGCTTTGCATCCATCCAGAAATCACATCTTTTTTCTATAAATTCAAAGAAATAAATTATTTAAAAATTAAAGGCATTTAGAGTAACGGTTCTTCAAACACAAAGTATTTATTTCAACTTTCATCATCCATAGTTTATTGCATTGATTTTTTCATCAGTTTACTTAGTATTAGACTTCCACTGAACTCATCAATAAGAAATGAATTTTGGTAACTTTCAAACCCGCTATATTATTTTTCTTTTTATTTGTAGTGAATTTTTCTTCTCTCAGTGGTATTACTGCAATAAGTCAGTCATTATTTCTTTATGTTTTCCCTCCTTTCTTTAGTATTTCATTTCCCTTTACAGCACATCTCATGATCACAAAGAAAACAGAGACACTTATTTCTTTTAACAGTTGAAATTGCTGCAAGTGATTTAACTGTCATTTAATTTGATTCCTCTCTTCTGTCTGTGGAGAAATATGTTTAATGTACTGGAAATTATGTTAATAAGAAAAAGCATTATCTCATTTAATGAAATAAATATACAAATATTTCAAAATAAAATAAAGAGGCAATCTTCACTGAGAAAAATGTCTCTTATGGTTTGCATAAAATAAACAAATGAGAAAAAAACTCATGAATACATTGAAATACACTGACAAAAAACTATGCCTAAACTCAAAAGCAAAAAAAAAAAAAAAAATTGCATGATGGCTGAATTTCATATCACATAATCAAATAATGTGTTTTTGAGCAACTACAGAAAAACACCAACCTGTAGAGAAACAAATTATTAAACGTATATTTCAGCTCATGACATTCATAGTTCCCCCCCACCCCCGCCATACTTCTAATGTTGAATAAATGTTAAGATTTTGGTAAAAGTTTCCCTTTTCTTCTTTTAACTTTATTTGCTTTAAACTGTCATTTGAATGATTGCTATTGGTTTGCCAAATAACTTTCTAAAAAAAACTGCCAAAAGATGATTGAAATATCAGTGTAACATGGGAGGAGGTACTTTGAATAATTCGTATTTGGAAAATCCTAACAGAGTCAACCGATTCTTTCCTAAGCTTCAATATCTGAAAAGGAAGCTAACATACGCTAAGGTTAAACAAATATTGTTGGTGGCTAGAGCAAAACTTGCAGCAATTATGGAATAAAAGCATGACCACAGGAACAGAAACACATAATTAGCAATTTAATTACTGGCAAACTAAAGATGTCAATAATAAAAAAAGAGATCGTGTGATAAAGCCAATTCCTACTCCTGTTCAGCAATTCTAGATATGAATGTACCAACCGATGAATAAAACTATTTTATGAATGAAAAATGTCCAGCCCTGGATAAACGACAAAACCCCTAACATCTAAATGGGAAAGAATTTTAAATATTTCTCCAATTTACAACAATTCTTGACCTTCTCTGAAAAACATGAGGTTTCAATCAGTAAATCAAAATCCACCTTTTTAAATGCTTTAGATTAGCAGGTGTTCATTGTTTCAAGTTCATTTTTACAAGTCTCAGTAGCCGGTTGGAAACGAATACTTCCCTTGTTTTAAAGGCCAAAAGCCCTGAATGACTCCAACCCCTGTCTGTTCCCACAAAGAAGCAAAGTTAAATGTGGAAGTTAAGCAAAATGAAATGCCAGTGATCAAAGATGAGGAGTCTAATTAGGACTTTTCCCTCTTTCTCCCCCCACCCCCACCCCTCACCTCCCCCATCCCACCTTTTTCCATTTCTATTTTGAGGATAACAGAGCCAGGAGAGAAATGAGTAAGTTAGCTTAATGTGAAATAGTCCAATTGTGTCTCTTTTTTCCTTCAAAATCCCAAGCTTCAGTTTAAAAAGGGTCATGGGCTACTTACTGCTCTGCCCTTTAAAGTGCTCAGTGTATCCTTACCTCTTGAAACATCACTAGTATTTAACCAGTAGGACAAAACAGACACATCAGGATAGTGTGGCATTGAAAGAAGTCTTCCATCTTGTGATAAAAACCAATTCATCTTGGCTGGAGCTCAATAGCCATTCTTACCAGTGCAGTGCATGCAAGGGAAATCATGAAAGACACTCTGGTTAAGAAGTTGAGAGTACAATTTATCTTTGGGCAGCAAATGATCCATTTACAAAATAGTGCCAAACTCCAAAAAACACACTAAGTAGAGCTCTGATGACTCCCTCCTTTTTAATGAACAGATCTTACTCTTTTGCTTAGATTTTCGCACTTCAGATTTCCTCTTTACAGCTGTTGCTCTTGGTTTATAGGTTCAGGCAGAACAGTATACCCTAACTAGTCCGCTCTTTCGAAATAAGTGCTTACAATAGTAACTTGAGGTTTACAAGCTGATCTCTAAAGAGATCATATTTCACTAGGTGACGAATGTAGAAAAACAATGGATTTGGTAAATGAATATGCTGCATTAGAAAAAAAAATCACTGGGCTGTCAGCAAATGTATTGGCTGGGGAAAAAAACAGAGCATACACCCAAAACGCTTATTTTTCCAGATTAACCTTGCCCGAATGAGCTCCTTTGTTCAAAAAATCAATGCACAGGATTAATCCCAAACTTGCAGACCCTGTCCCAAATCACCCAACCCCATGTCAAAGACTTCACTTAACCAGGCCTACATAGTTCCCTTCCACATCTCTTTACTTGCCTCATTCCATATTTCTCACAAATCAGTAAATAAAAAAACCAAAAACAAAAAAAAGTTGCAGGGTTTGTATCTTATTAGCAGCTGGCAAATTGTGTCACCCGCTCGTTCAATATTCTTGCCCACAATGGAGCAAATGAATGATACATTGTTAATTTGTGATGTGAACAGACTGATCACAATTGCGAGTTCCCGGGATATTCATGGAAAACAATAGCAAGTTTGCCGGAGAGGCTATTCGGAGTACATACATGTGCCTGGAAAGAAGAGATCTAGACAGGCTTTGGTCTTCTGAGCTACTCACACTTCAGTTGTTCAAAGAATGGAATCTGTATGGGTCTGCTGTGGGAAGGATCATAATTCAACAGTTCTAGTCTCGATGGGAGGTACAATAAAAGCCCAGGATTCCTCCTCCTCCTAACAAGGAAGAAGAGAGTGTCTGTCTCACTGAAGTGAATACGCCAAAAATTCTGCGTTTCAGTCTCATCTGAACAAACCTATTCCTTCCCCCATTCTCCATCATGCCCCAAGCCTCACCTGAAAAACAAATAAATGCTTCACCTGGATTTAACCTCTTTCAAAAGCTCCTTGTAATCTCACACAAGGGGAAATCTTGTATCTAAACACAAAAGGATCTCCTAAGGTGGGAGATGCCTACTGTTTGGGATTTTTTTTAAACGCCCTTTCACAGTTTGTGGTTTGACTTAATTAGGGTATTTATTATAGCATGCTAAGCACTGTGCTAAGTGCTGAGAGGTCCACAGGACAATCAGATCAGATAAAGCCCCTGTCCCATATGGAGCTCGCAATTTAAGGAGAGCAGGATTCTTTCTCCCCCATTTTACAGATAAGAAAACTGAGGCACAGAGTCATTAAGGTCACCTAGAGGGCACACAGTAAGCTGGCATTTGCATTCTGGTCTACTGACTCCCAGTTATGGGGCCTTTCCACCAGGAGACCTCATTCAAACTCACTCCCAACTTGCCAGCTTCTGGTAAAAGCATATACACAATTAGCTACATAAATCCCCTGCATTTGTAGCTATTTCCCTTCAAAAACCTTGCAGGTGCGGTTAGAGTAAACTGCTTCTCCTCTGGTCACAGGGCTCTGGTCAGGACCAAGTGCTTAATACAGTGCTCTGCACACAGTAAGTGCTCAATAAATATGATTGACTATGTGGAATACATAACACATTAAATGACAGATCTCCTCCTTCCCAGCAGATTTCTAAATTCAAAAATTTGGAAATGGCAATAATAAAAATCATTTTTTTTTTGGCAGAAGGTAATATATTCAAGTGCAAAAACACAATAGTATGAGAAAATTTCCAAATACATTTTTTATACTGAAGCAAATATAATGAAGGTGAGGCACAAATGATGGGAAATACCTGTAGGGGGACAGCTTGGAGCAGCAGGACACGGTCAAGGTATTTACTTTTTTAAATTCTCTGGAGTCCTATAAAGAAATATTTGGCATGCCTTGTATCAAAAAATTGGAAGGGTTTGCTAAAATGGATTCATTCATATTGCTCTGAATCATTTTATACATGGGTCTGAGGAAGTTTAAAGTCTTAAAACGTATGTCTCTCAGAGAAATGCTGTTAATCAAAATGAAGGAATTTTGGAAGAAGAGTAGGACTGAGAGAATGTGGGAAGAGAGGATCTTTCGATGGTATAATTTTTTTTCAATTCAGAAGACAGGTGCACATTACAATCTTGAAACCATCGGCCTGATGCATATTAAATGCTTAGTGGGTAAGATATTAAATGCATGCCAGGTACTTGGATGAATTCTATTTACATACTCTGGCCAGACAGAATACAGGTCTTAAGCCGGGACCTTTGTTGAAGTTGAAGTCCAGTTATCGTACTCATTAGACCGTCTTTGCTCTCTTCTGCAGGTTTTGCAGATCAAAATTATAATTGCTGATTGATGTTCCTAGATCAAGAACACAAGGAACTTCAGTTACAGAGTTTGGAGTAAGAACCTAGACAGACCTGCCTCAGCATGTTAGCAAACATCAAGAGACTAATTGGCTGAAATGAAGAAGCATCGAGTGTAGAAAACAGAAAAAGCAAAAGTACAAGAGGAAAGTCTTTAGAGATGCAAGGCCCTGATTATCAACATTTATTGAGCGCTGAATCAAGCAGAGAAAGGAAGCGTGAGACATAATCAGGAGGCCAAGGATTCCACGACCTAATGGACAAAGCCGAAAGGTATCAAAATCCCGGGTCTGGGAGTCAAAGGACCTGGGTCTTAATCCCACACCACCACATGTCCCCCACGTAACCTTGGGCAAATCACTTCACTTCTCTGTTACCTCATCTGTAAAATGGAGATTAAGACTGTGGGTCCTAGATGAGACAGGGACTGTGTCCAACTGGATTATCCTGTATCTAACCCAGTGCTTAGTACAGTGGCTGAAATATAGTAACTGCTTAAATATCATTTAAAAAATTCACAAATGATTCATATTAATCAAATCAATAGTGGTTGATGCTTTCTGTGTGCTGAGCACTGCATTCACTCAATTGTATTTATTGAGCACTTATTGTGTGCAGAGCACTGTACTACGCACTTGGAATGTACAATTCGGCAACAGATAGAGGCAATCCCTGCCCAACAACTGGAAGAGCACAGTATAGTGGAGTTGGTTTACAGTCGAGTCGGTAGACAGGAGTCCTGCCCACAAGGACTTTAGAGTCTAAAGGGGGAGACTGACATAAAAATAAGTTACAGATAGGGAAAATAGGGCTGGATGTGGAATGAGTAGCAAAACGCTTAAGTGGTACACAAAGGAGAGCAGATTAGGGAGGAAAGTGAGGAGTAATCAAGGTCTAGAGGAGATGTGACTTTAAGAGGGCTTTGAAAATGGGGCCAGTGGTGGTCTGCTGGATACGAAGCGGGAGGGAGTTCAAGGCCAGAGGGAGGATGTTGGCAAAAGATTTGCAGCAAGAAAGATGAAATTGAGGTACAGTGACTAGGTTGGTAGCAGAGCATTGGGGCTGGGTTGTAGTAGGAGATTAATTAGGTAATACAGGAGGGTGAGTCTGAGTGAATATGTATTAATACACATATTCAATCCAGGTTCACCATGCCACAGTCTCATAGACAGGTTTGTACATAAATGGAGAGGAGGGTTCATGAGTTTACCATCCAAGATACCATGAGGTGATTTAAGGGAGGGAATGAAAACCAAACAGGCACCCAGCTCTGTTGTCCACTGCAGCCATTTTGCTTCTTTCCTCTTCCACTAACATTCTGTATATTGACAAATAAATTTGTCCCAGCATATCTATCACCTTCTGCCTTCCCTTCTCTCCTTTAAGAATACCACCACCACACCTTCAAATGCCTCTGCCCCTTGCACTGGAATGTGCTTTTCCCCAGGATTAGAAACAAAACAATAAAACACACAACAAAACCTCACCGATCCTAAGCTTCTTTTTCCACTCCACTCAGCCTTCAGAGACACAACATGAAGACGTTCTCCTTCTCCAGTAATCATTAGTATTTACTGAAGGCCAGCCACGTGCACAACACCGTACTTCTAAGAACTAGGGAAAAGGAATGGCTCTCCCTTTTTACCTAATCTAATGGTCTCTACTCCATCCTGATCCTACTCAACCTCTCAGCTGCCTTCGACACTGTGAACGACCCCCTTCTCCTGGAAATTTTTATCTAAACTTGACTTCACGAACACTGTCCTCTCCTGGTTTTTCTTTCTCTCTGGCCGCTCCTTCTCAGTCTCTTTCACAGACTCCTCCTTTGCCTCCCACTGTCTGGGGGAGTCCGTCAAGTCTCAGTTCTGGGTTCCCATCTACACCCGCTCCTCTGAGGAATTCATTTGCTCCCTAGGCTTCACTGCCATCACTACACAAATGACTCCCCAAACTACCTCTCCAGCCTTGATCGCTCTCCTTCTCCACAGCCTTAAATGTCCTTCTACCTCCCGGAAATCTCTACCTGGATGTTCATTCATTCATTCAATAGTATTTATTGAGCGCTTACTACTCTGAGACTACTACTAGGAGCATGTGTCCTAGTTTGGTGTTAAGCAATGATAATTGTGGGATATACTGAGTTCTTCATTCAATCATATTTATTGAGCACTTACTGTGTGCAGAGCACTGTACCAAGTGTGAGTTTGTCCAAGGCCTGAAGTCCTGAGGAAGATATAAGATAATCAGTTCTCTGACCCACAAGGAGCTCACAGTTAAGTGAGAGGAAGACTTTATTAAAGATGAGAAAACTGAGGCACAGAGATGATAAATGGTGGAGCTGGGACTGGAACCCAGCGCTTAGAAGAGTGGTTGGCACATAGTAAGTACTTAAATACCATAATTATTATAATTATTTTAGAACCCAGATCCCCTGACTCCAATGTCAGTGCTTCTTCCACTAAGCTATGCTGCTTCTCTAGCGTTTATATTAAGTCTCTGTCCATGGGTGAGAGACGAAGATGTGTTTTTTTTCTTTAAGAATAGGAATAGAAGAAAAGAGCGAGAATATTCCTTAATTTAATTCTCAGCAGAAAAATTGTATTTCTAAGCACTTGGGACCAATAGGTTTGAGTGGTGTGTGTATATATTATAAATATATAGATATATCTCTATATAAATGTTAAAAATGAAAACATGGAGAATGTTATATACTCAATAGCTCGTCAAAAACTAGCACCCTTTCTTCCCTTAATGCCAAACCCATGACATCAGAAATAGGTGAAGACATTTTTCCAAAGGTGAGAAGTTATAACACTGTCCACATTCCCGCCACAGATATGAATTTGGGGAGGGATTCTGGGAAAATAGCTGTAAAACTTAATTACTAGCACTATATCTTGGAAACTGCAAAAAAAGGTTTTATTTGATTTTTTTAAAAAACATGGAACTATTAGTGGCGTCGAAAACGTTTCCTTTCCCCTTCAAAAAATTAGGAATTTCAGTCGAAAGCATATTTTCAGTAGCTGTATCGTCAATGTCCTTAAAAGATGATAAAGATGGGGGAGTCTGCACTCAGAATGCAGAGCCTTTCCTCTTGTAATGCGAACAGGTGACATTGTGTAAAATTGTACATACATAAGGACCCGCATATATATGCCACCTATTTGGGTTTGTGTGTGTGTGTGTGTTTTATGATTGTTCGGCCTATATGTGTATCACAAATATACCTGTGATTTTCCTGGCAAGCTGGATTGTTGAAGAGAATGGTGTGGATCTCAGCCACAATACTTGACCTAAATACATTATGTAGCATTGGTTGCCTGTTAAGTAGGTCAGCCTGGGCTCTTAAAAGTTATGCAAAACTTATTGCTGCCACACAGAAGATGAGTCACGACTCAGAAAGGTATGAAATCAGTTTTCTAGGCAAGAAGCAAATTCCCATCACTAAAAGGACGTTTTAGCCAAGCCCAAAATGTCTTATACTGTACTCTGCCTGTCCTATGTCTTTAGGCCACAAAGATGAAATAAAAGCAATGAAGCTGATGAAAAACCTAACAATCACAAGTCACATTAAAATGCATTAAAATGCATGCATGCAACCTTGCTAGAGAAATTTTTCTTCTTTTGGTTCAAGCAAATGGGATCTTGAAGACATACAAGTCTCAGACACCAAGCCCAAATGGAGGGCATTTTCACAGAAGGCAGAACCTGCATTCTGAGTGTTTTTCACGGTGACTAATCTTAGTCAATTGTATTTGAGTATTTACTGTGTGCAGAGCACTTTACTAAGCACTAGGACTAGTACAAAATAACAATAGAGACATTCCCGCCCACAACGAGTTTACCATCTAGAGAAACAGCAGGGTGTAGTGGATAGAGCAGGGGTCTAAGAGTCAGAAGGTTATGTGTTCTAATCCCAGTTTTGCCACTCGTCTGCTGTGTGACTTTGGGCAAAGTCATTCAATTCTCTGTGCCTCAGTTACCTCATCTATAGAATGGGGATTAAGACTGCGAGCCCCACGTGGGACAATCTGATTACCTTATATTTACCCCAGCACTTAGAACAGTGCCTGGCACATAGTAAGCACTTAATAAGTACCATTATTATTATCAGCTACCAAATGGCGCGCTCAGCCTAAATAGGAGGAAATACAGTTATTGAATCTCCATCCAGTGCTCAGAACAGGGCTAGGCACACAGTAAGCTCTTAAATACCATCATCATCATCTTGCTGACGAGGAAACTTAGGCACAGAGGAAGTGAGGCGATTTCCCCAAGGTCACACAGCAGGCAAGTGGCAGAGCCAGGATCAGAACCCAGGTCCTCTGACTTCCAGGTCAGTGATCTTTCCACTAGGCCACCCCTCAAGAACAGGACTCAGAGTTGCATTCCTGAATTCTTGGGATTTTGCGAGCACACAAGAGACGTTGGAGGAGATGGCAGGAAATGAAGCGTCTATGGATTTCAACTGAGCGGCTAATAAATTGATGTTCTATATAAAAGGCTATGGGCTCCCTAAAGTGACTTACAACAGGCCGCTTCCAAATGGACCTCAGCTGCTCAGGACTGCTGAGATTCCCCCCAGAGGACAGCAGCAGCCTTCTACCATACACCTGTCTGCCCACAGCAAAGAGGCAGCAAAATGTGCCTGAGAAAATATCACTCTCAGACTGGATGGCAAACAGGGTTTACCATCGGCCTCGGGCTGATCCTCTGAATTTCGCATAGGTGAGCTGTCCCTCGAATGTAGCTGTAGGCCATATCTCTGTTCCCTACGTCAGATGGAAGGGGCAAAAACTTTGTCCCAGAGGAACCGAATTTGACTGGGTGAGCTGTCCCTCGAATGTAGCATTCCAGTCAAATTCGGTTCCTCTGGGACAAAGTTTTTGCCCCTTCCATCTGACCTAGGGAACAGAGATATGGCCTACAGCTCAGTATTTCTGCCCTGAAGGCACCTAGATCCCACCAGCTTCCCACCTCAGGCTTATCATCATGCTAGGCGATGTGACCAAAATAAGCCCTCCGTTATTTTGCATATCCGAAACAAACAACGCTGTTTCGCCGCGGCTTTTATGGCTTTGTTATTCCATCATTATTCACCACAGTTCTTGCCTTCATTTGCAGAGTTTGGGTTTTAATGTAATGGCCATTCAATAAAAATGTTGCTTTTAAGGGTTTGCATATCATCCCATTTTCTCTTCAACCCTTCAGCAACCATATGGCAAGCAATCAGGTCTGCAATCACTAGGTCCATATTATGTAGAGCATGATTTCAGCATTATGCTATTACCCATCTGTTTCTGTAGAAAAAGACATGAACCCATGTATGAGAGGTCAGTGGTTTCATTGCACACTGTATTCTAGAAATCTATCTCTGCTCACTTGAGATCACTTTGGTGATTTACTCTAGTCTCCGGGCCAGACTTCCTTTTTTTTTTTTTTGGAAGATATACAGACAATCAGCACAATTTGTCTGTCTGCCTGTTGTATAAAATTATTGGTGACTGTCTTGTGAGACATTTAAACTTTCTTAGATAAAGATGGTCCCCTGGGGGTCAGTATTAGAAGAGGAATGAGGGGTGGGGAAATAGAGATCCTCCCGTTTTAAATATTTTAACTGTTGACAGGATTAGAGTGCTCATAAACTCGTGAAGTCATCTATGGCAAATACAGAGTTGACATCCCTTTCTTTCCCTCCCCCCTCCCTGTTCCCACTATATATTTATAGGTATCTAAGTATAGTATAGAAATACATAAATCTATATATTTATCTATGATAAAGATACCCCCTTCATCTATAGTCACCATGACCATCAATAAGTGTAGAAGGATCGTTTAATCAGTTCAGCGTTTGTGTGCACTGATTGTTACAACTGAACTCCCCCACACCCTCAGTACAGTGCTTTACACACAATATGCACTCAAATATGATCGAATCAAACATATGTGAATGGGAACAGTATTTGGGTTAGCTATACGGTGGACAAAATTATATGGTTAGCTTAGGGTTAGACTGAGAAGCACCGTGGTTTAGTGGAAAGAGCACAGGCTTGAGAGTGAGAGGCCATGGGTTCTAATCCCGGCTTTGGGCAAGTCACTTAACTTCTCTGTGCCTCAGTTACCTCATCTGTCCAAGGGGAATTAAGACTGCAAGCCCCACGTGGGACAACCTGATTACCTTGTATCTACTCCAGCGCTTAGAGCAGTGCTTGGCACATAGTAAGCGCTTAACAAATACCATCTTTATTATTATTATTTAAATTGGCCTGAAGCTTAGCTCTATTTTCCAAAAAGGTCAGTTCATAGTCTACATCAGATGCTAGTAATTAAGCCCAAGAGGAGAGTCAGACTGTTAGAAATTCACCTGTGAGGGAGAGGCTTAGCAAAAACATACCATGTCTCCAGACATTTCCACTCCAAGTCTCTTCTGTACTGTGCCATTATTCATTCTATTGCACCTATTGAGTGTTTACTGTGTGCACAGCACTGTGCTAAGCGCTTACTGCCATTAAATGGATATCGGCCATAGAACTAAATCGACATGCACCTAAAAGATCAAATCCCAAATCGGCAAGCCTAGTTAACCTCATGTTAATGTGCAATGTTGAACATGAGAAGTTGACTGAAAATTGTCTTTTGTTTCTTCATTTTTTTCCCGGCCCTAGACCGAGTTGGGTGTAAACACTACAAAAAAATTAATGAAAACTGTAAAGTGTTCAAAGCATAACAGGTGAAAATTACAGGCTGACAACCATCAATTATAGAATAAATAGTATTCAACAGCTAAAGGAATAATAGTTGGCAAAGAGACATTAAACGGATTTGGCCTACAGGTTTATTTACTACTTTCAAGCAACCTGAATGGCACGGCACTTACATAAACAATGCTCATGCAGCAAACTTTAGTAAAATACAGCTAGAGTTCATTAAAATTCTATAATTAAGGCATATCCCTTGCAATATAATAGATGAAACAATAAAGCCAGATTACTCAGTGTTTATTACATATCCTAATAATTATTCACACCAAATTATACAGTAAAACGCTAATCATCACTTCCAAAGATAACTTTTGGATTTGAAAAAAAAAAATCTTACAGCTCTGATGTCTGTGGATTTCTGGAATCAACACAGATAAAGACAGGCACTTGGGAAAACAAAACTCTGTTAGTCACGGTTAAAAAACCTAAATATGAATGGGAATTTCAAGCAAACTGCTGATAGCTAGAAGACTCAAAACTAAAGCTGATGCCCCTTCCATAGCTCCCTGAACAGAGGGTAAAATACATAAACCAAGAAGCAGTGTGGCCTATTGGATAGAGTTCTGGCCTGGGAATCAGAAGGGCCTGGGTTCTAATAATAATAATGTTGGTATTTGTTAAGCGCTTAGTATCTGCAGACCACTGTTCTAAGCACTGGGGTAGATACAGGGTAATTAGGTGGTCCCACCTGAGGCTCACAGTCTTCATCCCCGTTTTACAGATGAGGGAACTGAGGCACAGAGAAGTTAAGTGACTTGCTTACAGTCACATCCGGGATCTACAACTTGTCTGCTGCTTGACCATGGGCAAATGACTCCACTTTTCTGTGATTCAGTTTCCTCAACTGTAAAATGGGGATTAAGATAGTGAGAATGTGGGACATGGATCGTGGCCAAACTGATTACCTCTCTCTAGACCGTAAGCTCATTTTGGGCGGGAAATATGTCTGTCTGTTGTTGGACTGGATTCTCCCAAACGTGTAATAGGGTGTCCTGCACACAGTAAGCACTCAGTAAATATGATTTATTGTTTAGTACAGTTTCTGGCCCATAGTAAGTGCTTAACAAATACCATAAAAAAGTGGGGCTTAATAAACATTGACTTTTGAGACTTTCAGTGATTTTGAATAGTATCCCTATCTTCTTCATCATCATCAATCATTATGAAAGGAACTTAATGAATCCCTCCTGAGGGCAAAATACTGGATTTACTGCTTGGGGGAGCAGAATGGAAGCAAGACAAGAAATCACTGCCTTCCAGGAATTTACCATCTGATGAGGTGGACAAAATGTATTTACAAGCTATGGAAGCAGGAGGAAGAACAAGGGTAATAATCTTTGTTCAGCAATTACTGTGTGCCAAGCATAGTACTAAGGGCTGAGATAGAAAAGCAGCATTGCCTAATGGCTAGAGCTTTGGCCTGGGAGTCAGAAGGCCCTGGTCTCTAATCCTGGCTCCTCCCCTCGTCTGTTGGGTGACCCTGGGCAAGTCATTTCACTTCCCCTTGCCTCAGTTACCTCATCTGTAAAATGTGAATTAAGACCGTGAGCCCCATGTGGGACAGGGACTGCGCCCAACCTGATTACATTGTTTCCGCCCCAGTGCTTAGAATAGTGCCTGGCATGAAGAAAGTGCTTAAATATGCTATAAAATGAATGAGATCATTATGTCGGATTCAGTCCCTATATCACATGTGGCTACCTGTCTAAAGAGGAGGGGAAATAGGAATGTAATCATTACAGATGAGGAAACTGAGGCACAGAGCAGTTAAGTGACAGCCCAAGCACACGAGTGGCAGACCTGGGATTAAGACCCAGGTCTACTGGCCCCCCAGGCCCTTGCTTCTTCCATTAGGCCACACCGCTTTTCACTACAGGAAGAAGTAATAATAAGTGCTATGTGCTGGGGTGGATATAAGCAACTCACATTGGACCCTGTCTCATGTGGGGCTCACAGTCTCCAATCCCCATTTTCCAGAGGAGGTCAGTGAGGCCCAGAGAAGAGAAGTGACTTGCCCAAGGTCACAGCAGACAAGTGGTGGAGCTGGGATTAGAATCCATGACCCTCTGGCTCCCAGTCCCATTCTCTACTACGCAGAAGCAGCTTGGCATCATGGATAGATCACAGGCTGGGGGTCAGAGGATGTGGGCCTAATCCGGGCTTTGCCATTTGTCTGCTGTGTGATCTTGGGCAAGTCACTTCACTTCTCTGTGCCTCAATTTCCTCATCTGGAAAATGGGGATTAAGACTGTGAGCCCCCACATGGGACAACCTGATTACCTTCTATCTACCCAGCGCTGAGAACAGTGCCTGGCCCATAGTATGCCCTTAACAAATACCATAATAATAAAATATATCAGGATGAAATAATTGACTATACAAATAAATATATGCATAGGTACTCCAGTGATGAAGGCAAGAGTGAAATAATAATCATAATTATGGTATTTGTTAAATGCTTACTATGTGCCAAGCATGGGGTAGATACAAGATCATCAGGTTGTTCCACATGGGGCTCACAGGCTTCATCCCCATTTTACAGATGAGGTCACTGAGGCCCAGAGAAGTTAAGTGACTTGCCCAAAGCCACCCAACCAACAAGTGGCAGAGCCGAGATTAGAACCCGTGACCTCCCACTCCCAAGCCCCGGCTCTTTCCACTGAGCCACGCTGCTTCTCTAATGCATACTAACCACCAAGGGAGGCTGTTAGGTAGACCTGAATGGAGCTTGTGAATTAATCAGAGAAGTCTTCCTGGAAGGAATGGATTTCAGAAGGGCTTTCCTCCCTCTCCACCACACATCAGGGAATAAAGAAAGGCTCATCCAAGGAACATCTCAGTCGACTTACCCTTGGCTTTAAAACAGTCAGCTTGCCCCATCCTACCATACCTCATCGATCTACAGCCCAGCCCGCACACTCACTCTTTTAGCTCCAGTTTACACACTGTACCCCGACCTCACTACTGACCCCCTTCCCACATCCTCCCCTTCACCTTGAGCTCCCTCCCCACCACTCTCACCCCCTTCAAAGCATTACCACGGTCACATCCCCAAGAGGTCTTCCCCAGTTAAGCCCTCTTTCCTCCTCTTCCCTCTCCCTTCTGCATCACCTATGCACTTCAATCCATGTCCTTTGGACACTTGATATTCACCCCACTCCCTACCCCTCAGAACCGAAGTACGTATTTTTCAATTATATATTATAAATTGCTCATTTATTATGGCAGAAGACAGGACTCTCTGCAGAAAATCTGTCCGTGGAGTCGCTACTTATTGGAAACGATGACACTTGATAATAACAACTCATTCATTAATATCACTGTTTGTCTCTCCCTGTAAGCTCGCTTTGGGCAGGAAAAATATCTGCTAATTCTCTTTACTGTACTCTCCCAAATGCTTAGTGCAGTGTTCTGCACATACTAAGATGTCTACAAGACAAGAGAAGGTCTACTGAGTCCTGGAGGTGGGAAGAGGAGGACGTTTTTAAGCAATTCTTGGATGCTGAGAACTGGGAAATGTCTCTCCCATATTGTACTCTCCCAAGCATTTAGCACAGTGCTCTGTACACAGAAAGTGCTCAGTATTTAAGGTTGAATAAATGAAGGCAAAAATTGCTCAGAAATCTGGCAGAGGGTGACATCCCACCTAGAAAATTCTTGCTCCATCTTTGGGCCTTTAAGGTTACTGCTGCTTCTCAGGGTCCAGAGCCTGTGCCAGTCCAGAGCTGAAAGAGAAACTTGTTTGCCTAGCCAAAAAACAAATGGACATTCCTGTTGGGCTCTTGCTGGTTGCATTCTTGAGAAAATATCAAATTGTTTTCAAGCCATCTTCTTCCTAAATCACATAACAATTCTAATAATGACAGTAAATGTTATTTGTTAAGTTTACCACTGAAATAACGATGGACAATCAAAACGGTCCTCAGAGGGGAGTTAGCTGCAACTGTAGGGATTCTGCCTGTGAAACTTGCTTAAGCAGTCTGCGTTGTGTTTCTCAATCAGAGCCCTGAATTGGTGCATTAGCATTTTGCAGGAAACTCATTTGTAATGGCTTAAAATTGGCAGTTTTCAGGGGTAACTGTGAGATTTAAATATTTACAATCTTTTCCTATACATCAGTCACCTAACACAGGCTTACTGGTCCAGGTGTATGGCTGTATTACTGCCACATCATCATCATCATAATAATAATAATGGTATTTATTAAGTACTTGCTATGTGCTAGGCACTGTTCTAAGTGCTGGGGTAGATACGAGATAATTGGGTTGGATGTCGTCCCTGTCCCACTTACAGTTCACACTCTTAATCCCCATTTTACAGATGAGGGAACTGAGGCATAGAGAAGTGAAGTGACTTGCCCAAGGTCATGTCAGCAGAGCCTGGATTAGAACTCATGACCTTCCGACTCCCAGGCCAATGCTCTATTCACTAGGCCATGGCCCTCCACTCCCCTATTCTTCCATAGCAATCCAACTGAATGGTCCATAAAGCCTCCCATTTAGCAAAGAAAGAAACACTAAACTCCACTCCCTTAGCATCTTTGTTTTCCATTTCCCAAAGTCTTAAGCATCTTGGTTTTCCATTTCAGGATGCACAGAATACAGAACCAAAGAACTCCAGACATGGAGCGACAAATCCTTGAAAACTTCCCAGGGCAGGAAGGACCTGGGTGCCCATGGCTACCTGAAATTGGATACCTCCCAAGGACCTCCAAGGACAGAGGAGGAAAACACAGCTTTGATTCTAGGCACACCCTTTTAATGAACCCTAAATCCAGAGATTTCTCCATGAGAATATTTTGTATGTAAAATCAATAATTTATTCAGCTATTTCATCTTATTTGTACTATTTCTTGTTAGAGTTTTGTTTTTCCTCCTGTTCCCATTATTTGTAATAATTTCCAACTCCCCAGTAGATTGTAGGAAATAATGTGCCTTGCTTCTGCTATAATCACCAGAGCACCCAGTGGTCAATAATGAATACCCTCTGTAGAGGGCACGAGCTGCCTGGAATTCACTGTTGCAGAGGTGACCCCCAAGTACCATTTAGATTTGGTTTTGGGCAAGACAAGTAGGAGAGAGCTTTTTTTCACCAAATCTCAATTGATGATTTGGAAGGAAAAATAAAATTCTCTCCAATAGAATATCTGGAACTTTCCAAAAGGATGAGATCTTACATCAAAGCTCAATTCTTCCTCTGGAAGACATCAAACTTAGAATCAACGAGGGTGGAGGGGTTTTTTTATGGTATTGGTTAATCGCTTATTATGTATCAGGTACTGTACTAAGCACTGGGATAGACACAAGATAATTGGGTGGGACACAGTCCCTGTCCCACATAGGGAATTCAGTCTTCATCCTCATTTTACAGATAACTGAGGCACAGAGAAGTTAAGTAACATGACCAAGGCAGTGGTGGAGTTAGGGTTAAAATCCAGGTCTCCTGATTTCCATTCCCATGCTCTTCTCAATAGCCCATATTTCCAAATTCATTCATTCATCCAATCATATTTATTGAGCGCCTACTATGTGCAGAGCATACTAAACGTTTGCTAGATTAGCTAAGCTGCACCGCTCCCCTTGATTCTCTCTTTCTTAAAAAGCCACCTGTTTCCTTCCAGAAGCCCATAAGGAGAGACTTGGGGAGTATCTAGGGTCTCACAGTAATAATAATTGTGATATTTGTTAAGTGTTTATTATGTGCCAAACACTGTACTAAATGCCGGGGTAGATACAAGATAACTGGGTCCCAAATGGGGCTCACACTTTCTGTAGTAGGGAGAATGGGTATTGAATCCCTATTTTGCAGATGAATAAACAGAGGCACAAGGAAGTTAAATGACTTGCCAAGGTCATACAGCAGACAAGTGAAGAAATCAGGATTAGAATCCCAGTCCTCTGACAACCAGGCATGTGCTCTTCCCACTAGGCCATGATGCTTTTGTAGCCCACAGACTATAGAAATAATTGCTCCCAAGATAACCTGAAAGGTAACATCATAAAGCCTTCTCAGTCATGTGCATCCCAAAATTTTAAAATAATATATTAGAAAAAATGGATGTTTTCCCCCCAAAAGTGTGTAGATGACAGGTTGACAACAACATTTACTGAACACCTGCTCTATACAGACCACTGGGAAGAGGAGAGTAGAATTAGTAGACATGAACTCTGCCCTCAAGGTGTTGACAATTTCAACTCTTGTCAAACTTTTAACTAGGGTCAAAACGGCTAGAAATTGCTTTTCTGCAATTTTCTGCTTCTTGACGTTCACTGTTAGGATCTTCCTTAGATATGGAGCTTATCCTTTCGTTGAGTGTCTTTGATGGGCAACCACTCCATTGGGAGATATAAGGTGGCCTTGCTGATAAGTTAAAAACATTACCGGTTCCATAATAATAGTGATTATAATAATAATGATAATAAAAGTTAAGTTCTTTCTGTATGTCAAGTACTATAGTGAACGCTCCAATAGGAGTAAGATAATCGACATAGTCTTTGTTTTACATAGGAGTCATTGTCTAAGAAATAATAATAATTAATGGTATTTAAGAACTTATTCTGGGCCAGGCACTGTACTAAGCGCTGGGGTGAAAATGAGCAAATTGAGTTGGACACAGTCCCTGTCCCATGTGGGGCTCACAGTCTCAATCCCCATTTTACAGATGAGGTAACTGAGGCACAGAGAAGTGAAGTGACTTGCCAAGGTCACACAGCAGTAAGTGGTGGAGCGGGGATGAGAACGCAGGTCCTCTGGCTCCAAGCATGTGCTCTTTCCACTGAGTCACGCGGCATCACTCCTTACCACTTTATCTGGGCACTTCATGGGCAACAGTAGCCAGCTTTTCAGAGTGAACTGGTACCGAATCACCCTTGAGCATACTGGGCTTCTCTGTCGGCTACGCCACCGACTTCCCCGCCGAAGCTGGTGTAAGACGATCTGTAGCGTTAGAACGCTTAACCTGTCCGGACAGACACGCGGCCCACACTGCATTTAGCCTGCACAAGCAAAATGAATCCCAATTTCTGAACGGTGGCCCGTCTTTTGGGGTGTTAAGATGGTGAAGAAAAGATTCCCTCCACCCAGGAAAAGTTTTCCAATCCACGAGAATTTCCTATATTACCTCTGCCAGTCTCACACTCCCCCTGCTGGATCTGCAGTTGGGGAAAAACTTCCACAGATCCCCCGTCTATCCAGCACAGGAGAAGACAGTCGAAGAGAAAATCAATCAGAGTTTCATTTTTAAGATTTAGCAAAAGAAATTAAGAAAGGGAGAAACTCGCTTCAGTCGTTCCATGAAGTGGAACAAGAGCAGTGATAGGGGACAGAGCGGTATATGCTAGGAACTCTCAAGGAATCCAGAATAAAGAGACATCACACAAACCATTTGATGCTGTCCCTTTAAGCTCCCAACACTTCTCATTCAACCCTTACCCACTGCTTCCCTTTTTTCCCATCCCTTACCACATCCCTGCAATGTAGTTTATTGTCACATGTGATGGGGAACAGACCTGTTTGTGTTATCACAATGGCCAATAAAGCTAAGCTGAACCTCTTCATTTTAAACCGAAAATAAATAGATTTCCTCTAAACCTCCCCGTGTGAAGCTCTGATGTCTTCCCAGTCTCCGCTTTCGCTGCTTTTAGTGCCTGACTACTTAGAAATCACAAGCGTATGGGCTGTTTAGTGACTCTGATCCTCCCATCAGTAAACTGATCTGGTGATAAAATGGAAAGGGGCTTGTAGTATTTGCATTTTTACTCAGTTTAGTCACAGATCACAAAATAAATTAGTAAATTGAGCTACAAGGCTTCCCCCATTTGCAAAACCCCAACCTTCTCAGTAATCATCTCTGCTTAAATACACAAACCTCTGAAAATATAATAATTTCCCTGTCAACTAGCTAAAATAATAAATACCATGCTGGTTGCCTACTTAAGGCAAGATGCCCTTCCTAGACAGAGGACTCGGTTATTTCTAAATGCAGCAATGAGAGAAAATATGCCTATTTGAACATTTGTGGTGTTTGGGGGAGAGGGTGAGGGAGAGGGCGAACCTGATCGATGAATATTGTCCACTATATAAAAACGTGCTTAAGGTGAATCCGGAGTCACGGCGAGTCAGGGAAGGGGTGCTGTTCCAAACGTGATCCCGGAATGAATTCAGTATGCTATTTTTTTCCTGACGTCTCCTGAAGAGGAAGTTGGAGTGGTGATTTTTTTTTTAAGACCTAAAAATATTTCAAAAGAAAAGGATGATCTTTCTACCTCCCCATATGTCTGTTCTTTATCATCCTGTGTCCCAAATCGAGCAGAGAGGCAGTGAATAGAGAGACACACTCCTAGCAAATCACATTAGCAAAGGGTAGCCAGAACTTTGGTCTCCTTAGAGGGGGCTCGCACCTCAATAGTCTCCTCCCTCACCATGTATGTACCAATCCTTCTGTAACTTACTTTAATGTTGGTCTCCCCCTCTAATCCTCAAGCTCCTTGAGGACAGGGAATCATCTATACCTACCCCTCTGTACTGGATGCTTTTAAATGTTTCATGCAGTGCTCTGCACACAAGTGCTCAATAAATACTACTGATTGATTTCAGATGACCAAAATGGCAGGGTCTAGTTGGGGGGAAGGAATTTACTACCTGCAGTAACAGTACCTCCATCATCGCAGGTTCTGGCAGTGTTGTACTTAGACTACTCTATCAGCTCCCTCGCCGCTCTCCCTCTCTCCGGCCTCTCCCTTCTAAATCCATCTTCCTGAAGTGCCATTTGGCGTGAGCTCTCAGTGCTTCAGAATCTTTCACTGGCAATCCGTATTCCCCTGCGTCAAGCTTAGTCACAAGTAGCTTCAGGGCTCTCGATCACCTTGCCTATCTAGGCAACCTTCCTATCTACTCTCGTCACCCACTAACCCCCAGCCCGTTCTCTTAGAAGACCAGTGTGGGAGGAGCTAACTTCTCAACACCTTCAACTCTCTTCTCTACCACTCTCTCACTCAAACTAGGCCTGTGGTTAGCCACTCCCTCCCCCCCAAAATGGGACAGATGACAGTCCTTCCCATACTCCAAGTTCACCTCCCCCCACAAGCTTCCCAGATAGATTCCTGGCATCCCAAGACATCATCTCTAGCTCTTACGTATATCTAGTGGTGCTCAATGTCAACATCGTGTACGTATATGTACATTCAATTGCACCTTCAATTACTTCATCTGTAATTCCTGTTATGCTTAGCTCCCACAGAGTGGACAGATATCCCTGACATGGATCGACAGTCGCTTCATATATGTGGGAAGTCTGTGAGGGCCCTTGGTCAATCTTATTTGGGCATAAAGTTGGGGCATAAAGTTCAAGTGCGCTATGGGATTTGGGGAATCCAGTTCTTTCCCCAACAGTAGCAATTATGCCGAATGTGGTCCCCGTCGAGACCCTCCATTTGGCTAAATTGGCTGGAGGAAGCAACATTCCTAGGGGATAAGCAAGCGTGGGCCTGGGAGCCAGAGGACCTGGGATCTAATCTGGCCTCCTGCTGGGTGACCTCAGGCAAGTCATTTAACTTCTCTGTTCTTCAGTTTCCTCAACTGCAAAATGGAAATTCAATACCCGTTCTCCCGCCTACTTAACTGTGAGCTCCATTTGGGACAGAGACTGTATCTGACCCGATTAACTAGTAGCTACCCCAGCACTTAGAACAGTGCTTCACACATAGAAAGGGCTTAACAAATAACATTAAAAATCATAATTATAACTTCTCCGAGAGGACCCTGCTAACCAGGCAAGATCAAGACCAGAATTCCCCGAGTGTAAAACTCTCACATCCTCTGGAACCAGTCAGCTCCTCTGGTAGAACGGAAACTTTTGCCAAGGACATTGGTAAAGGAGGGAAATCGACACTACTGGGAAATCTGCCACTGTCCAGACAAAGCCTCAGTCCAGGTTTCATCTCAGGCCCCTCCGCCCCCCTTTCCCCTCCCACATCAAACCACATAGTACTCTGCTTCTCTGTCACAGGAAGATGAAGGGGTGAGTCACCACCGCTGAGATTTGAACCGATAGCCCAGGGAGCCTCAGGTTTGCACAATCTGAAATCCGAGCCCCCGGAGCCTCGAGCCGATCTAAAAGAGACGAATCCTGACCCGAAATCAAATCCAGACCTCGGTGGTTGGATCACTCAGTCCAAACCTCTGGACCACCAGAGAGGAGCTAATTATAATTATACAGTAGCAGACTGTCCAAAAAAAAAAATTAAAATCTTGATTTGCCTCAAGGATCCAAAACATTTTTATCAACGGAACTTCAAAATGAAATGCCCCTTTCTCTGGCGGGGTTGGGGGGGAGGAGGAGAAGTGTCCGGTGACCTGATTCTCAAAGGGGAAAAAGGATCCAAATGACAGACCAATACCCAAATAACTTTCATATGCCAAAGTTATTCCCGTTTCCACCAAAATGTCTGTACTCGAGGAGAAAGGTCAACGTGGCACTTTGCCGACGCAAATGCTGCTGAAATCCAAATATCAATCTTAACTCCACGTTCTCTTTAGCTCATCTCACGGAGGGTGAATTAGCCAACGTATTCCGAATAGCTTATGCGTAGGTCCTCGGGAAGGCTTCACAAAGACTGCCAGAATAAATGAGATCATGATTTCATCAATATCTTTTTTCCTATTTAATAAGCACACCATCTACAGTGAAATAATTTACTGCTGATTTTCCCCCCGCCCCCCAGGTAATTCCAGCACAGGTTAAACTACCCAAGCGGTGATGCAACATATCCTTCCAGGGTGAGAGATTTTCCTCATGTATCATTGAAATATTAAAGATAGAAAGCTGTGTGACTTGAGTTTGAAATGCTTTGTTTCTCAATGTGATGGCTCATCACTGCGACCAAAGAGTGAAAAAAAAAAATCTGATTCATCACCGCACACTCCTTCCTGATGCTAATCTCATCTCTCCACTGTGATATTCTCAACAATACTGGTCATCCAAGTACCGTTAATCCCTTTAGCAGGCACTAATAATTACGCATTAGCACAAATAACATTAAAGCTTTTTTTTTCCAAATAATTACATATATAATGGATGTGTCTTTAAAAAGTTGTTTACAGCTAATTAACCAATGAATAATTGTTTTCTCTTCCTGAAATAGGAAAAGCTTATCTTGGAGACACAGTTAAAAATGTTTTTGGCTTTTTTTTCCCCCTCCAGTTTTACAGATGTTGTTAGCAATTAAAACGGTTAAAACACTATTAAAAAGAAATTCTTGTATTAAAGGGCTTTCTCATCCCAGTTGTTCTAGAGCGCTGTGTCTTTTTAAATCATCACCAGTTTGAAGGAATACTGATGTTCTGCACATAGCAGGACCCTTCTCTAAACAGTTCAGATCCTTTAGTATCACAACACAGTCTGCTTGTTGCTATATGACTAGTTTAATTGTGGGCTGTAATAAAGGTCATAATTAATATCCCAACACAGACACTAACAAACAATTTTAAATTGCCAGCATAATCAAATGATGCAAACATCTATGAGCTACAAAAGTTCACTGCCGCAACTGACAATTTCTTAATTGTATTCAGTCATTCATGGAAATTTTATTAACATCGAACTGATGTATCCTGCCCTTACTCTGTCACAACACCAGGGATCTAATTTCATTATTTTCCACAAGATTTGCTTGACTACTGCCATGATTCTAATATTGCTTTAGTCCAGATGTTTATGCTATTTAAATTAGGAAGAAAAGGCTTTTGGGTAAACACAATTAAAGAAGTTTTTTTTTTTTTTGCAAATTTAGTTTAACAAACTTCTTTTAATTAATGCATATAACTGTAATGCCGAGGCTTTTTCCCTGGTTTTATGTTCACTTCCCACTGTGTATAACATGCATTGAGTGTACAGCCACTGCTAAATATAACCACCTTTTAATTTTTCATTTACATTTCAGTGCTCATTAAAGCAAAAAAAAAAAAAAACACAGCATACAGTCAGGGCATTTCTTATTCTTTTCCTTTTAATCAATCTCCAATATATTTTTAGTCAAAAAGCCCTCAGTGGAGAAATGATTCCCTTAATCCAGTCTAGGGGTGTCTTGAGCAAGGCAGAACCTCAAAGCTCTGGCCGGTAGCATAGAAATTCACTGCAATAATATCTTCCATTGTTTAACTGGGTTTCCAGGTTTGCAAATAAAAATTATTATTATTATTATGTTGGTATTTGTTAAGCGCTTACTATGTGCCGAGCACTGTTCTAAGCGCTGGGGGAGATACAGGGTAATCAGGTTGTCCCACGTGAGGCTCACAGTTAATACTCATTTAACAGATGAGGTAACTGAGGTACAGAGAAGTTAAGTGACTTGCCACAGTCACACAGCTGACAAGTGGCAGAGCCGGGATTCGAACTCATGACCTCTGACTCCCGAGCCCGCGCTCTTTCCACTGAGCCACGCTGCTTCCCTTACTGGTGCAATTTCATTGCCATTAAGTTTTTTTTTGGACCTTTGGGATCCAGAGTATTTTATACTTTAAACTTCCTTGAGGGAAATATTTTGGTAAATAAGGGTTTTCCTGTAGCAATCACTACTGTTCATTCATTCATTCATTCAATACTATATATTGAGCACTTAATGTGTGCAGAACATTGTTCTAAGTGCTTGGAAAGTACAATTCAGGAATAAAGAGAAACAATCCCTGCCCAAAATAGGTTTACCGTCTAGAAGGGGAGAGACAGACATCAAAACAAGTAAATATGCATCAATAGCATCAATATAAATAGGATCATAGATATATGCACATCAAAAATGAACAGACATTAATATACATAAATAGAATTATAGATTTGTACATTTTTACACAGGTGCTGTGGGGCAGGGAGGAGGGTAGAGCAAAGGGAGCAAGTCAGGGTGACGGGGAGGGGCGCGGGAGATAAGCGTGGCTCAGTGGAAAGAGCCCAGCCTTGGGAGTTAGAGGTCATGGGTTCTAATCCTGGATCTGCCACTTGTCAGCTGTGTGACTTTGGGCAACTCGCTTCACTTCTCTGGGCCTCAGTGACCTCATCTGTAAAATGGGGATGAAGACTGAGAGCCCCATGAGGGACAACCTGATCACCTTGTATCTCCCCAGCGCTTAGAACAAGCGCTTTGCATATAGTAAGCGCTTAACAAATACCAACATTATTATTATTATAAAGAAAAGGGGGGCTTAGTCTGGGAAGGCCTTTTGGAGGAGGCGAGCCTTCAATAGGGCTTTGAAGAGGGGGAATTGTGATTTTTTGGCGGATTTGAGGAGGGAGGCAGAGTGAGAAGGTTAGTGGCACGAGAGGAGCGGAGTGGGCAGGCTGGGCTGCAGAAGGAGAGAAGGGAGGTGAGGTAGGAGGAGGCGAGGGAATGGACAGCTCTGAAGCCAAAAGTTAGGAGTTTTTGCTTGATACAAGGTTGGTAGGCAACCACTGAAGATTTCTGAGTGGGCAGGGGTGATATGCCCAGCATCTAAGTGAGACTGATAAACTCCAAAATACTGATCAGGGATTTGACACTAAAGCTAGAAAGCTAAATCAGCACACCTCACTTTGGAAAAAACCAACAAGGGATGATTTTCAGGTCAAATTGTCAGTTTTTGGTATATGGCTACAGCTCTAACTGTGGTCAGAGTTAACTGGCATGGTTGTAACAGGGTAAATGTCTGTCTACCACCACTGTCACAGCAGCACAAGTTGAATAGGGAAATTAGCCTAACCCCAGGATCAACAGAAGGTCCCATCCCAGTTTTTTAAAAACCAAGAACATTAACATCTGAGGAATCCAATCACACCCTAGTAAACTCATGCAAAGTAGATGCTGGAAGAGAATATAATCTGGGGAAGATCAGTGGCAATCAATAGAATTTATTGAGATCTTACTCTGTGCTGAGTAATTGAATGAATGAATGCTGGGCACCACACTAAGCATTTAATAATAATCATGATGG